>NC_071264.1:18413507-18653507 GCF_023375685.1 Ictalurus furcatus
TGTAGTTTCAGATGGTCCCTGGCTGACAGGAGTGGAACCCAATGTTGTCTTCTGCTGAGATCAGTAGTTTCTGACATATACAAACTAGCCCATCTGGCACCAACATCCATACCACGGACAAAGATCACTGAGATCACATTTTTTTCCCCCTATTCGGATATTTGATGTGGACATTAACTAAAGCTCTTGACCTGTAACGGCATGATTTTATGCATTGCACTGCTGCCACATGATTGGCTGATCAGATAACTGCATTAACGTGCAGGTGTAAAGGTGTTCCTAATAAACTGGTCAGTGAGTAAATTTTTTTTTATTGATGCATAGTTAAAAATTTCTACCACAGCACTGTTGAATTCTGGATTTTGATTGGTCAGATGTTGATTAATTTTCTATAACAGATCTGACAGTAGTGCAGCTGCAAATCACAGCTTTATATGAATGCACATGTTTTAATACATGTTCCTTATTATAGTAACATTTCACATAGTACACTCTGCAATAAACAGAATTTAAAAATTTTATATTCAGCGATATGAATTTTTCTGTAAGGAGATGTTTATTTAACATTTATGGAAGGAGTCTCCAGTGTCAGTGCTTTCTATCAGTCAGAGGTGAATCTGTAACTTTTCTGACATCTTCAGGACAGAGAAGTTTAGGCTTTGCTGTTTTTCTATAACATAGTAAAGTGCATTTTTGTTTGTCTTATTAACTTCAAGAGAGAAAATAGAGAGATAGTTGCTATAAGGTTAAAACATGAACTAACTTGTTTCACTGACTTTTCACATCATTAAATATAACTGTAAACAGATAAAAACTTTTTTTTACTGCTAGCAAAAGTCTGTGGTATAACAGAAATAAAACACTTCAGGACATGTCGTCATAAGAAAATTAGAACAAAAAAACTTTGGCGCATCACAGCACTGCATTGTTGATTATTTTCCTATAACAGCATGCCTCACCATGTTTAGGCCTTACACTTGCCACCTCAAACCATGTTAATTTGCATTAACACACTCCTGTGTTTCTTATAAACACTCGTTATACACACTCCTGCTTAAAAAAGAGAAAGAAATGGACACGTCTCTAAATAAATACATAAATAATCAGTACCTTTGATCACTCAAGAATAATAAAATAGAGAGATGAAGCAAAAAGAGACAAAGGACCAAATTCTCATACCAATAACTCTAATAGTATTGCAGGTGTATGTTGACATCAATAGAGTGAGTGAGTGAGAGTGAGAGAGAGTGTGTGTTTGAGTGTGTGTATGTTTCAAATGTGTGAAGCATGAAGTCAGGGTGAAATCCCTCTATGACTCAGTGTTTAGATTCAGACATCTGTCATGGAACACGTTGTAAAGCTGAAACTAAGCTTTATAAGCTTTTCTTAGGGGGAGCTAGGATTTCTAGTTCCACCCGTAGTCTAGTTTGCATATAAAATACGCCTGTTACTCACTAGAGAGTGGAAACCAAATTTAAATGTAATCTCATGAACGTTAGTTTTGGTTCCTGAAAAGCTTGTGAAGTAGTCGGCTTTTTGACTCGGCTCATTTAGGTGAAGATATATTTACTGAGGTTTTCCCCTTCCCCCCCCCTTAATTGTAGATGCAGGCAACATTATAACTCTTGTAATTTCTCTCACACTGAAAATTGTTAGCAACAACTAAACTCTTCATTCTCAGATGATATGCGAGTGTATGTGGATATGCAAATCGGTTCAAAGAGCCGACTCGCTCGCAAACGACACATCACTAGCAGAAAGACAGTTTGTTAACTAATGCCAAAACAGTTCAAAGTATGGGCCCAAATGCTAGCACACAAACATGTGTAGAAAAATATAAACACCTAATAATAATGTCAAATGAATCTAGCCCGACTAATATACAAACGGAAACAATAACAGTGAGCTAAAAAGAACGGTCTGTTTACATTAGCATAACAGTGTGTTAGCTTAGCACACTAGCCACCCTAATCCTTAACAGAAACTTACAAAATGAAAACCTTGTTTTTAATTAAAATACAAAACAGGGAAATAAATAACATATTGTATTTGTTGGTCTGTATTAGTGATGTCATTCAAAAACCAGACTTATACGCAACCAGCTCATATACTGTAGATGAACAATGTGAGCCGACTCGCTTGAATGAAAAACTTTATTTTATTTTTATTTTTTTTGTAGAAGTAATGTAGTTACATTTGCAAAGTAATTTAACCAAAATAATTCAAGGAGGGAAACAATTATCTGGATAAATGAAAATAATGCTTACTGTATTTGTCCATGCATACTTGTAGCACCTTGTTGCTCAACAGTAAAATCATTTCACTACACGTCATAGTGTGCGTGCAACAAATAAAATTTGAATTTTAAGAGATTTTTATACTGGTGCAGTAGGTAACATCACCCCATCACAATTCTAGGATCCCCGGTTCAAGTCTGAGCTCAGGTTACTGTCTATACAGAGATAGTATTTTCTCTCATGTATGCGTGGGCTGGGTTTCCTTTGATTTGTCTGGTTTCCTCCCTCAAACGGTGTTCAAAAGGTGCCAGTTGTTGTATTGGTTATGCTAAATTGCACCTAGATGTGAACGTAGGTGTATGTGTTGTCCCACCTGAAGTGCGTTCCTGCCTCACAGGATAAGTTCGAGATACCCTGCCACCCTGACAAGGCTCTTGGACAGTGGTAGCTCAACAGTTAAGGCTGAAGGTTTCTGATCAGAAGGTCAGGGGTGCACGCCGCAGCATTGCCAAGCTGCCACTGTTGAGCTCCAGGGGTGTCATATCATGGCTGAACCTGTGCTCTGATATTTCTCAGTGCTATAATATATGTGACAAATAAAGTGTTTACTGAACATGAATCAAAAATATATTTTATAAAATGCAACTTTTTTTGTTAATTATAACATAGAGTAAAATATCACGGAACACTTTTAGTCATAGTGGCTCTTCTGTGGCTAATCACTGATCAAAATCTGTCAAACCTTGTCGTTTTAGAGAAAGTAATGGCAATCTGGGAGCTAACAGAGTCGACTCTTATTGTTTGAGCTGAGCCAAATGATCTATCTCACCGAAAAGACCTGGTACTCTCAATGCTAAGTGCCGATTGTGGAACAGGGCAAAAGTGAGAGTTAAACTGAAAGTTATGTTATTTGACATGTTGTGAATAGTGCGGTGAGGAAAAGACTGAAGAATTCACATACCTTAGTGTTTCTCAAAGCCTGTGAAGTGTAGCCAATGAGGCTGTGAGTTTTCAAGCATTCTACATATTTTTATTACAGATTTATAATTTAGGACTTGTAAATCCATATTCAATGAAGGTTTACTCATTTATATGTTTACTATTTTTGTGTTAGTTTTTTTTTTTTTTTACTTCTTCCACTCAGTCAGAGGAAGAGTCAGAGTGCTAGTGCAATGCATAAGGATAGTAAAAAAGACAAAAGACAGCATGTACGCTCTTCATTTTGTATTCCCACCTTCATATTTTTTATTTTAGTTTCTCTCTAAACCCCTGGCCTAATAGGTGAAAATCCATCCGTTTTCTGTACCGCTTATCCTACACACGGTCACGGTGAGCTTGGAGCCTATCCCAGAGGACTTGAGGCACAAGGAGAGGAACATCCTGGACGAGGTGCTAACCTACTGTAGGGCACAATCGCACACACACACACACACACACACACACACACACACACACACTATAGACAATTTGGAAATGCCAATCAGCCTACAACGCATGTATTTGGACTGGGGAAGGAAACTGGAGTACTTGGAGGAAACCCCCAAAATGCAGGGAGTGCATGCAAGGTGGAGGCAGGTATCGAACCCCCAACCCTGGAGGAAAATATGTGAGGAAAATGTGTTAACCACTTAACCACCAATAGGTCAAAATGTCAGGAATAAAAATATTAATGATTAAAAACAAAAATCAAGACTATTGTTGTACAAATGTAAATAATGAGTGATATAAATAATGTGTTGCTTGTTTGCATTTTGTCTAAAGGCAGAAATCCCCATTTGCATTTGCCCCCCAAAAAACAAACATGTTTTTAATCTGTTTTGTAGTGATGATGAAATAATCTTGCGTGTTTGCTGACGTGCTGCAGGAAAATGTGAAATTTCTGTGTAAGTAGGTGGTTCTTATCAGTGGCAAAACATACCCGGTCTGGCTTGTGATACAAGGTGTATGTTGTTATGCATTTCTGACTGAAAGGTTGTGAGTTCAGATCCAAGGATTACTGATGCCTTAACCCTAAACTGTTCAGCTCTACAAGAGGACTGGATCCTGCTGAATGAAGTTTGTCATGGCAATTACATGTTTACGTGATTTCATAATGTTTAAATTTGACTAGTAGAACTGTGGGCGGCTGTGGATCAGGTGGTAGAGCGGGTTGTCCACTAATCATAGGGTTCGATTCCCAGCCCACATGACTCCACGTGCCGAAGTGTCCTTGGGCAAGCCACTGAACCCCAAGTTGCTCCTGATGGCAAGTTATCACCTTGCATGGCAGCTCTGCTACCATTGGTGTGTGAGTGTATGGGTGAATGAGACACAGTGTAAAGTGCTTTGGATAAAAGTGCAATATAAGTGCAGACCATTTAATAACAGTCAGTAAAACAACATGCAACGTGATAAGAAATCAAAAGTTAAAGGGAAATTTCCTGTTAAGAAGCATGTAAACAAGGTCGGTTAACTCTAACAGTTTTGTGAGTGCTGAAGTAACAGGGCGTTTCACACCCTGAAGTGTTTTTCCTCTCATATTTGGTTTTATTGTTAACCAGAGAGGTGACTGTTAAGGGTGTAACTAACAAGGATGTGGTACGCTCAGAGGTTATACTGTTTTTTTCAGCTGATTCCACTCTTTGAGATGTGGTATCAATATGTGGTATCAATGTTTATGCTATCAAGAAAAAGAAAATGCACAATTTTATTTCACATTAAAAAATTTAATAAAAAAAAAAGGCAGGAAAGAGGAAGATGTACCTTAAATTCAGTTTAGGTTTTAGGAAACATTCAATATGAAATGTGATATTCACAAGTGATGCTTCTCTTCTCTTCTCTTCTCTTCTCTTCTCCTCTCTTCTCTGGAGCAGTGAAATTCTGAAGTTGACAGTGAAAATGTAGATGATGTGTAAATTTAGACACTCACAGAGGCCTGCATGAGTCTGATACATTTTAGTAGATTTTTTTTTGCTCACAGCTGGATGAGGTGAAGTGAGAAAATAAGGGAGGAGGCCACCACACAGACCATCAGGAGTTCCTGTTTGCTGAGTCGCTTCTGCTAAATGTTGGGTAACCTTTTACCTTTTTTTTTTGGCCAAGATTCAGCTGTTGTAAGACCGGTGTCATAATGTAGGGCACTATTTGATGATTTCTATGTGCAACACATGTAACCTCTGATTGCACGGAAAAAAGCTGCTGGAAAAAAGTGGCAAACAATAAATAAATACATTTATATGGATAAATTGGTAGCAATTATATGGTATGTTATTTGGACAAAAAAATGGATTTGAATGAAATGTTTTGGTTTGTATAGGTAATTAGATTTGGATGAATAGTCCTCTTAAGTTTTTAGACTTCTATAAATAAATAATATAATATAATACATAAATAATTATATATATTCATTATATATTTTTCATTTGAGATTTATTTGTTTATTTACGCTGTGCCACGTAATTCAACAGCATGAGGACACACAAAATGTCCACACAGTGCATGTGTTACGTGCAATGCACATTTTTGCCTCGAAGATGTCACAATTCTTATGGCTTATTTAAAAACGTGTGAAAACACATTTTAGTTCAGAACCCTTCCTCCGTTGGGTGTGTCAAAATCTGCGACAGCAAGCTTCCTTCCTCGTTATAGCTGTGTGTAGAGGATGAGCCCTCAGTGGATGGATGGCTGCACATACTTCAGCATCATATGCATGAGGTAAGACACATTGCATTGAGAATTACGTTGGAATGAAAATCGTTGGAATGAAAATAAACATAAAAAAATTATGTTATGTTATGTTAATAGGAAAATAGGACATTGTTTACATTGTTGTGGCTTTTTTTTCTGAGTAAACATCTTTCATGCTTTTATTTGCATTTTTTGTTTTTAAATGCAAAGCAGATAAGAGACAATGTGTGGCTTAAATTATTCAATTTGATGAAGAGTTTAATGTAAATCTAACAAATTAATTCACTGAATTTACTGAAATATGTTTGTTTTTTCCCAAAAAAAAAAAAAAAAAGATTCTGATGGGATCTCTTTTATTTCATTTTATCTCTTGAACCCCACTACATCTTAATTAGTACTGAATGCACTGTATAGTATATTTAATGCATCATATTTCTGGTAGGTTTATTTGATTTTTTTTTTTAGATTTAGCGAGGGCATTGACATGCTGACATTGCCACGCTCAGCAAAAACACACGCAAGGCTTTTTAAATGGCCAGTAAAGGAAACTCCACCTATAACCACAAATGTAGTAGTGAAAGTACAGTCATTTAACAACACTGCGAAAGCATCACGGCACGCTCAGAAAAATGAAAACTTACAAATATATCGTTTTAAGGACATGTCTTTCATCTTTTCCAAAAATAAATGTCTTTTCCAAATCCATCCAAATATATTTAAAACACTTTCAAACATGCTCTTGTAGGAAAATGATCAACCGCAGGGTGGGAACAGTTACTTCATCACACCAGCCTATTGTTGATTATTTTCCTATACCAGCACAACACTGAAGGATTTTCTTCTTGTATAAGAAACCTAAATTGGAACTTTTAGGACTGATTTATGACTGTAAAAGCAACTTTCTTCCTGGCTGTGAGTGTACAGCCATTATTCATCACTGTATTTGTGCACTGGGATCCATTTCTGATTTCCATTTTTCATCAAAATAACACCAGATACTACTGTAATACTGTAGGTATTTATGTACCAATAAAACGAATCCTTTTCCTCTATCAGGAGGCTGTAAGAGCTGCAGAACCAGCAGGAGAGGAAGTTTGATTGCCTGACGAAAGACAAAAGAGTCTTCTCAGTGAGATTCGAACCAAACCTCCTAAAATCAAAGCTGTTTATCAGTCATGGATTTGATGAACACTTTCAGCTCCTTGGCGTCCTGCCCGCATGTGTACGACCGGAGCAACGGCAGCATCATCCTGCAGCATTACAACTACACCGGGAGACTGCAGCACAGAACCACAAACAAGAGCAGCATCAGCACCGGTTCAGCTGCCCTCCTCTGCATCAGCCTCCTGATCGTGCTGGAGAACCTGCTGGTGCTGCTGGCCGTGCTGTTCCACGTGCGCATGCGCCACCGCTGGCTGAACATCTGCATCGCCAACATTGCGCTCAGCGATCTGCTCACAGGCGCAGCCTATGTGGTGAACATCTGCATGTCGGGAGCGCGCACTCTGCAGCTCAGCCCGCTCCTCTGGCTCCTGCGTGAAGGACTCCTGTTTGTGGCGTTGTCCGCCTCCGTGTTCAGTTTTCTGCTGATCGCTGTGGAGCGCTACATCACCATGATGAAGTCGGAGTCTGTGAACAGGGACAGGAAGACATATCGGATCTACATCATGGTGGTGCTGTGCTGGGTCACAGCGTTCATCATCGGCTTCCTGCCGCTGTTCGGCTGGAACTGCGTTTGCGACCTAAGAGGGTGCTCAACTCTTCTGCCGTTGTACTCCAAGAGCTACATCCTGTTCGCGCTGGTCATTTTCTTCATCATCCTCCTGACCATCAGTGGCCTCTATTTTGCCATCTACTGGCACGTCCGCAAGAACACGGTGACGAGCTCGGTGAAGAGCAGAAAGCGGTCCATCCGGCTCCTCAAGGCTGTGATCTCCATCGTGGGCGCTTTTATGGTGTGCTGGGGCCCGTTGTTTGTCCTGCTCTTGGTGGATTATTTCTGTTACTCGCGCCTCTGCGATGCCCTCTTCAGCCCACAGTGGGCCATCGCACTAGCTGTCCTTAACTCAGCTGTCAACCCGTTCATCTACTCGATGGGCAGCCAGGATCTGCGCAAGGCCATCAGCAGTCTCCTGTGCTGCATCTGCCGCCCAGAGAGCTTCTCGTCCAAGGAGACATCGAGCACTTCGGTGAGCCGCCATAGCAGCCTGCGCAACAGCTTCAACAAGGTGCGGAACCTGAGCACGAGCCCACGGAGCCAGGAGAGGACTGGCAAGATGACCAGGCTGAGCTCCACCACCTCATGCCTGTCTGCATCGAGCACTTAAACCACAAGTTTCACAAATAAACCACAAGAGCATCACACACCCACATGCACACAACCACATGCACACACACACACACACACACATCCACACACACACGCACGCACAAACACACATGCACACACACACACATGCACACATCCACACACACATCCACACGCACACATCCACACACACGCACACATCCACACACACACACACACACACGCACACATATACATAAATGTGTAATTCACTCAGGGCCACCAGCACACTTGTTAGAATAGTTAACACATAAAGGCTTTTTTTTTTTTCTTGAAAAAAGATGAAACTATGAGAATGTATTTTTTAAAAACACAGTGAATTTTTGGTCTCTCAGGAACAAGCATGTACATGTTCATAAAGTCTCTTATGTGTGGGGTTAGCATGTATTTTTTGTGCATTTTTTTAATTTGTTATTTCTTGCAGTGTAGTACTTTGAGTAGCCTACTATATTTGTAATTAATAAAAAAAAACAAAACAAAACAAAATAATCAAAAATTTAAAAAATGTGTAGTACTATTTGTAACTATTATAATAATAATAATAATAATAATAATATGTACTAAAGCATTTAATAAGAAATTATCATTCTAAAAAAATTAGATAAAGTTTATAAAAATATTATAATAGGCCTAATAAAAGATAAAAAAATAGTCATACTTCTTACAGAAAAAAGGATTTAAAAAAGAAGGAATGAAGGAAACAAATAAATGCAATATATGTTTATCATGTACTCACCAAACAGCTTTGAATGAAAATGATGAAAATGTACTGAAACTGTGTAAGGAGAAAACTATGTAACTGTATGTTGAATATTTTTATGATTATGAAATGTTTACACTTTATTTTGCTGTGATGTAATATAAGAGCTCTATATCTGAAATAAAGAGAAATATTTAGTGATAATTAAAGTTGTCCGTATTTAATCGTTTGCTCTGTGGAGATGATGTCACACCAATTGGCCACAAGAGGGCGACTTTTACACAATTCCTATTGTAGGCGCTTACTAAACTTAACCATTTATTTGACAAAAAACAAGCTGCGAGACTCTGAAAACATTTGAAAATCTTTGAACGTTTTTAAATTTACATGAAAACTATGTTACAAAGTGCACCCAGTGAACAAAAAAAAAAAACCAATCTGTGAGGTATATCAGGATTTCACCACTTCCTTCCCTTTATTACAGAGATGCCACTATATGACGTTTTCTTTTCTGATACTGATACAGCCAACACCCAAATAATTAACTAAATTAATAATTAAAATGTTTTTTGAACTCATGCACTTCACAGTTAAACTCTTTCAAAGAAAACTCACTTAGACTGCAAATAGAATAAAGTATAAAGTAAAACATATAATAATCCCAATAAAAGAAAAAAAAAAAGTTGTCTCTTTATATGTAGACATTTCATGTTCAAAGATACATTTCTTCCAAATCCAATTCCAATCTTTGCCATTTGGTAGAGGATCTGATACAGTATATTTTCTCTGATATCTGATCTACTAATTATTATTATTTTTGGCTCATACTATATCAGCCCCATACGGCTACTTTATAATTAATACTGCCTTATAAAATAATAATAAAATACTGCCTTATAAAGCAATTAACAACACTTTATTTGAAGGTTCCCTACAGTGGACCTTCATAACAAATTCTTAAGCACTGCATATATATTTGATAAGGTTTCATGTAAGGTTTATATGAAAACCTGGGCATAAAAGTCATGAAGTATATTACTATTTGTTTTTATACAACTGATCAGTTAAGGGCCTTGCTCAAGGGCCCAGCGTAGCAGCTTGGTGGTGCTGGGATTTCAACTCATAACCTTCTGATCAGAAAACCAATGGCGTATCCACTGAGTTACAACTATTGGGTAGAAAATATAAATATATAAAGTTCTTACCATTGCGCTGTTGAATTCTGGATTGTGATTGGTCAGAAGGTGTTGAGGGCAGTAAGGACTTTGTTTTCAGTATATAAAGTTAACAGGAAAACAGGATTGAATACATTATAATACTATTCCTTTAATTCAGGGGTTCGCAAACATTCCTGGACAAATAACCCGAAACAGACATTATGTATTTTCTTTTACATTTTGTTTAATTCCATATTTATAATGTAGGACTTTTAAATTCATTGGAGTAATTAGAGGCGGTAGATGGATGGAGAAATTTGCGGGGAATTTCAGGAAAGCACAAAAGACTAACAAAAGGCTTTTTAAACACAAAACAGTAGCCCACCAAATCTGCTCCATCTTCATATTTAGACTGATATTTGTGATATTCATGTCTAAATGATAGAAATAAATCAAACGAAATAGGAGATTGTAAGATTCTCTCAAAGACCCTATTTGTGAATCAAATGAATCCACATGGGGTCACGAACCCCTGCTTTTAATTCTCCTCATATTTCTCCACTCAGTGTGAGATGCTTGAATATTTGATCAGAATTCAGGAGCATGTTTCCACACGAGGCTCATTTGACCTACAGTCTGTAGCAGACATAACATTTACAAAAGGGAGAACAGCGTGCGAGATTCATCATCGTCTGCCTGCCAAGTTTCCAGATTATGTATCAAATGTCACAAGCAGTTTGAAGGATCATTAGTGAACAGAACAACGAGAGGGGGCAGGTGTTTGAGCTTTGCCATCAGCAGCCATCAATCTGTGTAAATGCACCATAACTTGAAAGAATACTGTGCTTTATTTTTATTTCCAATAGGTTGATGCTCGGCACATCAGCGATGAGTGATGGCTGAATGCAAAAAACTGCCACAGCTCTGCTGGTCTGAATTTATGTCCGTCTGGGTGCATTTACTTTTGCCATGCTGTTCATTTTAAGTTGATTGATGACTTCATTGTGGTTATATACATTAACATACTATAGTTATTATCGCATATTACGGTTATTATTACAGCTTAGCCTGTGATTAGTGTTCATAGCACTAATATTAGTATTAGCAAGTAATAAATAATCGGAGTTACTGTGAACACCATGCAGTTGATTATTCTCCTATCACACAACATCCTGAAGTGTCTTACTCCTCTTATATGACAGCAATTTACCAATTATTAAACGTTTTTATTTATTAAAGAATGACGTGTTATACTTTTTAAAAAAAAAATCAGTTTATAGTTACAGTTCCTATTCTCACTTATGTTATAGCTTCATAAACTGCTGTTCTCCCACCAGCCTCTCTTATTTCTCTCTCTCTCTCATTTGAAGTTAATAATAATAATAAAAAGAAGTCATGTTGCTGAGAAACTGGAAAGTTAAACTCTGACACGGGAGACTCCTTCCATAAACGTTAAATAAATGCGTCCTTCGCCATGAAGTTAAGGCTTGTTGCGTGCAAAGGTTACGTTTGCTTCTCTCATAATTATGACACGGCGCCTGGCCGCCGGGTGTTCAGCAGATAGGTGTGTGTGTGTGTGTGTGTGTGTGTGTAAACCTCTGAACACATTCCAGCACCTGAGTACACTTGAGGCCACACTGCTACTCTGTGTCCACCTGCTGGGTGTGTTTCTGTGTGTCAGTTACAGTGTATAGACAAGAATTATATTTCATTTAATAAGATTAACAGATGTTTAGTTCATTGAGTTCCACCCATCCATTTCTTGAATCTGATCCTTTATCTAATGATTTTATGGGCTTGGGTGGATACATGCTCAGGACCAAACCCTGATAATTCAGTCATTTTGACAAAGTCCAAACCAAACAAAGTCAAATTATTGAATTATCAGGATTTGGATCACAGTCCTACTCAGACCTTGAAGCTGTGATGCAAACGCTCTGGTTGCAGCATGCCTCGAAAAGGTGTGTTTCATAATGTGTGTTAAAACATTCAGTTCCTGCCCTAAAGCTGACTTTCCCACATGATGCCACGGCATGCTGACTTGCCTAATAGTGACATCACATCTGTAAAAGGGATGTAGTCACAACATGTCCCCCTGATTTACATACGATAAAGTTAAAGGGCACAGGACGAACTTGTCTTCAGTCACACTGGAATGAGACTCAAACAGAAGACTGTGTAAATATAATTATAGTTAAACACACTTCGGTGGTGTGCTGTTATGGGAAAATGATCAATGGTGTGGAGTTACAGGAACCACACTGAAGTATTTTCAAATGACAACACATCCAAGTGTTTTATCCCTCTGCAATTTACCAAAGATTTACCAAATAAAAATTTTTATTTATTAAAAAAATGACAAGTCATACTTTTTATTTGTTTATAGTTAATATAGACTGAATGCTGTGGAATGTCCTTGAATCAAGTTAGTTTCTGTTCTCACTTGCATTACAGCAGATATAAACAGTTCTTCCCTCACCAGATTCTCTGTTTTCTCTCTCTTGAAGTTAATAAGATGCAGCTTTTCAGATTACAGAGAAATCACAACGACAGCATAAAATCCTGTTTTCGCTCCTCTGAAAACTTAAAAGTCGCAATTTTAGCTCTGACTGTTACAAAGGACTAACACTGGAGACTCCTTCCATAAATGTCATCTCCTCACAGAAAGCTATTTTAAAATGTTTTAGTGGCGTGTCCACCGTACGAGTCCCTGTGAATAAGATGTTGCTATAGAAATGATAACGTAGCAGAATGAGCATGTTAATATAAATCGGCAGAGTTAATGTCAAAGCTGCTCTTATAGAAAACTAATCAACACCTTTCTGACCAATCAGAATCTAGATTGCAACAGCACTGTGGGATAATATTAGGCAAATTAAGATGTATGTGACCAAAATGTATTCGTAGTTAAGAGGAAAGTTATGAGTGCCTGTGTTTAATGGGTGAGAACAGAAACATATTTTATTGTAAAGTACAGAGAGAGAGAGAGAGAGAGAGAGAGAGAGAGAGAGAGAGAGAGAGAGCTTCCACAGGAGTCACAGTAAGCAATTTATACTTTTATTCAGTCATCACACATTGACATTTACTGCACATGTGAAATACTTTTACTGACCAAATGAACAATTTTGTGATGCATTAAAGAAAATGCTTCAACAAAAGAATTGACAGTTTTCCACTTAGCATCCAAGACATGTTTGTAGTCTGACATTTGCTGCTTTAGTTTAAGAGGCTGATGTAACTGATATAAGTAATACAAGTCAAGCGATGTTTCTGCTGATGGAAATGCATTGCTCGGAGAGGTCATAGGGGAATGGCCAGGCAGTTTCGAGTTGACAGGAAGGCTGTGGTAACTCAAATAAGTACTCTTTACAACCACGGTGAGCAGAAAAGCTTTCTCAGAACCCACAGGCGATGTTTTTCCTATTTTCAACTGTCCAGTTTGGGTGAGTTTGTGCCCACTGTCGCCTGTTCTTGGCTGACAGGATTGGAAGCTGGTCTTCTCCCGTTGCAGCCCAGTCGCCTCAAGGTTCGATGTGTTGTGCTTTCTGAGATTCTTTTCTGCTCACCACAGTTGTAAAGAGTAGTCATTTGAGTTATAGTAGCCTTCCTTTCAGCTTGTACTGAAAGTCTGGCCATTCTCCTCTGACCATACACATCAAGGCACTTCCCTACACGGAACCTTTTTTGTCTTTAACTCTAAAGACCATTGTGTGTGAACTCCTGAAAGAATTCTGAAATACTCAAACTAGTGCCAACAACCATGCCACAGTCTGAGTCACTGAGATTTTCCCCCATTCTGATGTTTGATGGGAACATTAACTGAAACTCTCGACCTGTATCTACATGATTTTATGCATTGCACTGCTGCCACATGATTGGCTGATTGCATAATCACATGAATGGGCATGTGTACAGGTGGCCTGTGAGTGGTTATTCAGGCTGTAATCTCGGATGATCTGTGCATCCTCTGCCTTTTTTTTTTTTCTCGTGCTACTTCGTTGCTTTCAAGCACAGCTGATCTTGCACAATTTAATCCAATTATCACACCCAATCATCCACAAACACACACAACTAAATGAATATCAAACAACATAAAAAATCCAACAGTTGAGGATGAAAGGGCTAAGACACGGTTAGGAAATTAAAATAAGAGGCTGTTGCTTTCATCTTAGGAAACCCTTTTGCCCCATACACCGAGGAACCGCAACAACCTCTGTACACACTCTGGATCACTCTGTGTGGCAGTTTAGATCATGAGACTTAGATCATTAAAGAATGTTAAATAATAAAAGAGGCAAATTTTTGTAATTGCTCTGTAACACGCTTGGTAATATGAGTCGGATAGAAAGACATGCTCTGCCTTGTGCTCTGTGTGGACAGCAGATGTTCTATAATTTATAATGCTCAAACCGATTAGCCATAACCATCCTCCATTATACGCTGCTGCTTAAAAGAGACTGTTTTCAAGATTATTAGGAAATCCAGTGTGTTAAATATTTTATTTATTTACTCTTCCCCTTTGCCCCAAGCAGCCATGACATTTTCCTAAGAATTTCTAACAGTTTTGCATGAGAGCTATAAGGCTAATGCAATGTAATGCTAACATGTAAGTCTTGTAAGGCAAATATTTGCCGGAAACCGCACCCTGGTCTTCAGTGATGTCACACAGACGTCCTGATATATGTGTCATCTATACGCATACACTACATTTCACTGTGTAGCTGAATTCTGTAACGTTATAAATGCGGCCATCTTGATTGGACAAAGAGAATAATGGAATTTGGTGAGGAATTATAGCAAAATAATTTTTCAACAACGATGGTGTGATAATTCAACCTGAAGCTGATTATTTTCCTATATTCCAAAGTGTTTTATTCCCTTTATACCAGAACAATCTGTCAATGGTTACAATTTTATATTTATTAAAGAATGACATGTTGTACGTTTTATCTGGTATATTTTCATGTTAGTTAAACAAGTTAGTTCCTGTTCTCACACACGTTATAGCAGCTATAAACAGTCGTTCCTTCACCAGCCTTTCTTTTTTTCTCTCTCTTGAAGTTGATAAGACAAAAAAATTTTTTTTTGCTTGTCATGTTACCAAGAAAATGCAAGGTATAAACTCCTCTCTCGAAGATGTTGGAAAACTTACAGTTATAGCTATAAACACGCCGACACTGGAGACTCCTTTCATAAATGTTAAATAAATGCCTCTTTACCGAAAACCTCCGTACAAATCCCAGTGGCTGAGCTGTTTCTATAAAAATAATAATGATAACGTATTTGATTTATTGCTGTCCTTCTGATCAGAATCAAGAATTAACGCACAATCTGAAGAAAAGAAACGATGTTTTTCCCTGCAAGATAGACTTCCATTATTTGTTGGCTTTATTACCCTTGCACAATAGCCTCGAACCATTTTGTGTAAAAGAGCGCTCCAATATTAGACGCCCATGCAGTGTTCAAGCGGTCTGAATGAGAACATGTTTATCACACAGAAACACAAGTGATGGAGTTTTCCTCGTGAAACAAAGCCGATAGCCGATTGAGCCCTCGAGGCTCTTCTTTCACATGCAGCAGTAAATCTCACCCTGCTCTTATAGCAACGCCACCTTCCAGACTTGAAAGGATGAAAGCTAAAGTTAGACTCCTCCGTGCAAAATCGGCGTACCGAGGCGAGATCTATGGCGCACCTGAGATATATGACGACCATTATTCAGTCGTAAATGGAGGTGACAGAGAGGCCCTAAAATAAGGAGCTGGCCATAATTCACCCTGACTGTCTGCAACGCCCAGGAACACCACAGGGTGTTTTTTCTATACAATAAAAGCAGGCAGAATTAGGTTACAAGGCAAAAAGTCACACATTTCAAGAGCCAGATCTGATTGATGACTGACTCAGTGGCCTCGGTTGTGGTAGAGTAATGAATATAAACAGATACAGCACTTGTTAGAGATGCAGCAAATGTACCCCTAGCCTTGCATGTCCAGTAGAGTTCATATTTCATCAAAGCCATGTAAATTTTATATTCCCAGACAGTATGGGAGGAGAGAGAGGAGCGGATGGTGGATGCGGCAGGACTCCTGTTCCTGCTGAGCTGAGCCAGCTCTCTGTGGTCACACTGATACCAGCTCAGCAGGCACCGGAGGCCTCGGCCCTAAGAGCACTCTACCTCATTTTACCCTGCATTTCACACTTGTTTTAAACGTATGTTCAGCGTAGGGCTGCACGATTATGGTCAAAATGATAATCCCGATTATTTTGATCAATATTGAGATCTTGATTATTTATCATGACTATTCATTGATTTTAGGGACAACATATTTTTATTGCACTTTCACATTTAAATAAACAGACTGCTGCTTTCAACTCCATGTTGTGCTACATTCCTGCTAATATACAAATCTTTGCATCAAGTTAGACTGGTCCTTAAAGTGCATCATCTCGTAGAAGCAAAATATAAATAAAATTGTACCCAAAATATAGGATAAGTAAAAATAAAAATGCCATCAACCAAACGAAAATATGAAATCAAATATAACAATATGCAACCAAATGAAAACAATTCAGATGTCTGTAGAAAAGGCAATAACAGTGTTTACAGGACGAGAGACGCAGACAAATCACCCAATAGAGTGGTGCAGGGATGACGTCATTTTGTACCAGAACCCGGAAGTTAGCATCACACCGGTTCCCTTGACAAAAACCCAATAGGATTTTCACATAGGTTTTTGGATTATTGGAAAAAATAAGCTCTATGATTAACAAAAGTTTACAATACTAACACGTTTTGTCCATCAAGATTATTTTCACAAAGGAACACAACTTTTATGAAGTTTGAAGCCTAAATACAATCGGCAGAAATAGACAGCTAACCATATGCTATAAACAAACTGCACCACGGTCGCTCAACTTCAACGCCACCATCACCAAGCTTCCATCAACTTTTCCAAACTGTATTTAAAACATTTTCCATAATACAGATTTCTCTGTGGATGAATCTTCATCCACTTTTTTTGGAGGGGAATTGTGCACAGCACACCTGAACCAGTTTCAGAGCTCTACGGTAACAATTTCTTTACAATTACAAAACTACAAAAATTTAGGAGCACAGTCAAAAATTTTGGAGCACGGTTGAAGTTGAGGTTTTTTATTTTTATTTTTTAGAGATGGTAACGTGTGCCACAATATAACACACAAGAAGGCATGAGAAAACTTGAGCTTGTCAATTATGACAGAATTTAGGAACATAGTGTGAGCCATGACTAATTAATTTACCTTCTGATAAACTACATTTAATCTTTTCAGTTAATTTTACAGACTGGATGCAAAATAACAACAACGGTTAATCTGTTCCACCTTGTAAATAAATACAATAAACATCAGTGTTCAGTGTCTGAAGTCTGCTCCTCTTAAATATATTTAAAGCTACACTATTAGACATTTTCCACTGTCATGGTTCTGGACTGGAGGCAGTTCTCGAACCGCTCTGTGTATATTGTGTATATATCTGAATAATCTCATATAGGATGTGATTGGGCGAGTTCATTTATCCGCCAGATGCAAAGCGGTCTAGTTTAATGGTGTTCATTAGGGATGCTCTGATCAGGATGTTTATGTCCGATAACGATTCAGATACCAATCTTTTTTTGTTTAAACTTTAATTAGGAGGTCTATCATAAACAGTTAAATGTAAGCTCTCTGCTCATGGTCACTGTTAATTGAGTTAAAATAATAGCAATGAGAAATACTGTTGATTAATTGATAAATAAACAAGCATAAAATATTTATTTTTAAATATCTTAAAAACAATAAAGAGTCCTAATTAAAAGTAGACTAACACAAGTATGATCCATATTAGGAAAAAGACTAATAGCTTTCTAAGGAGATAGCGAACTAAGCTTAATGTCAGACTGAACAGTTACTACTCTTGATTATGATTGGTGGGGAATTATTTAATAAAGAAGTTTGAATTAAACCCACCTTGTAGCGTTAACATTATTATTAATAATGTGTCTACACGAGTAGGAAAGTTCAGGTCATTTTGCGGGATCAATAAAAGATGGCGGTTTGTGATATTGGGGAGTTGAGAGAAGCAGATGATGTACAGTGTTACTCTTCATCATAATGGCTTCTCTGCAGTATTTACACACTTGTTCAGTTGACTGAGGTGGTGAAAAGCAGTGTGAAAGTAACTGTTGCGTGGTGTAGATGCATTTTGGACTTCCTGTAGTTTTTATTCTGATTGTACTATACAACAGGTCACTCGCACCGGTGCAAATAAATATTTATTCACAGTCGCACAAAGAACTTTTCAGTCGCAAACACGAGTGAAATGGTGGCACTGTAGAGCCCGGAGTTTATCTGCAAAGTTTTTTTTCTGTTCGGCGTGATGATGTTTAATGTCCCCGACATCCTCTGTAGTGCCATTTAGCATCTTAGTGTTATGATTTCCCCTTGTGCAAGCACTAGAAAACGAAGCATAGCTGGCAGCTCGAGCGCTAAAATGCTAACACCTTTTCCGGGTTTTGGTGTTACAAAATGACGTCATTCCTGCGCCACTCTATGTGATTGGCTGAAAGTTTAGGAAGCGCTTGATTTGATCTGCAGCGCAGTTTTCTATGAGAGGAGGACGAACTTTAAACGTCAATATCGCAGTCGATCATGTTCATTTAATCGTGGGCAGTCAAAATCGTAATCGCGATCGATATTCAATTAATTGTGCAGCCCCAGTTCAGCGTATACTGAAATGTACACAATTTATAAAGATCTACTTTCATAAAAATGTATTAATTGCTAAGATTCGGACGAGCGACTAACATGACTTAATATAGATACCGTTTAATGATTTGTGATTAGTTTATGGCTATAAATAAAGATCATTCAAAGTGGTTATATTTTGTTCGGTAGTGGAGTTTCTGCTTACCACTTCTGACTGAAGCTATGGACTCTGAACAGATCACATCAGTTGTGAACTTGAATCAGATAATGCACACATACTTAAATGCAGACTTAAGCACTTTTTACAATAGGTTTAAACCAGCCATGTCGTCATTTCACTAATCAGACATGAGAGGCTGAATAAAATGATGAATCTATTAAAGTCTGATAAATCTCTTCCCTTTCTGCGCTAATGTCTCTAGCACTATTGCTAGTCTCTTTTCTGATGAGCTGCCTTGAGCTAAATAATTAACATAAATGCACGTCATTGGATAAACTACAAAAGAGGAGTTGCTGAACTACAGACAGGTTTTTTTTCTTCATATGTTGCACAGTATTTTGTGCTAAAGTACTCAGTTTGGTCGGCAGAAATACTTTACTGCATCTGCATCCAGACTGTGTTCCACCAGGTAATCAAACTCATTGTGAGTGAATGTATTCATAGGCTAATCCAAAGTCAAACTTCCTGCTAGATTTACAAAATTTTCGCTGATTTTCTGTGTACTTGCATGCACTCGCTGATAAACGCGAATCGACCATAAATTGCTAAATGCATTCACAGGCAAAACTCATAGAGAGCTGAAAATGACAAAATGATGACAAAAGCATGGCTAAATCTTCCAGTAATGCTGCTTTGCACATTGCAGCACGTCAGCTCCCGTAGACACACACGACCGCTTCTGCCTTTTATAGGGTGCCATTACTTTTGTTCTAACTGAATATCTAGTTTTACTTGTCTTATTTTTGCTTTCTTTCAGGTCATTAATATGTAGTCACTGAATTAATATGAATTGACACTAAATCGGTGTGTAATTGAAATAAATAAGTGATTTAAACCATAGAGGTTCACATTAGTGAGTCTTCTTATATGTAAATTTGCACAAACTCGGAAGAGACAAAGTTTTTCCAACTAACTGGATTTTCGCGAACACCACATTTCTTGAGTAAACACTCCTGCGATTGATTCCCAAAATAAAATTCAAACACATCTATTTTGACAGCCTCGAAGCTCCAGTGCAAAACTAAAGAAGCAAAATGTTTAGAGCAGACTCCAAAAATGTCTTGGCTGACTGACTGCATTTCTTATCAGAGGGAAACTGCCATTTAAATTTCCTTTCTGTTTCTTTAATCACATTAAGAGGAGATGTATCATTATTATACACAATAACAGCTATGCACGAATTGTACCATTGAGCGATAAAGTGTGTTGGACATGTCTGAGTAGCTGAAATGTGAACTTCCCAATTTGACATTAATCTCCACTCTAATAGCAGTTTGACCTACTGCAGATATGAGGGCAGGATTGAGATGTAAATCAACTCTATTATTTAGAGCCAAAATGGCTTTTGAGGGAGCATTAACTAAAAAACCGCCGAACTGTAACTGGTTTGGCATTTAGAACAAATACTTTTATGCCTACCTGGCAGGCCAAACCAGTCCTTTCTTTCATTATCCCATCTGTTAGGCTCTGTTAGGCATCACCACAGTGACTGGTAGAAATCCAGGAGAGCTTTGCAACATCCTGTTAGCTTTCTCACTGCAGACGCTGAACTTAGCCACTGTGAACAGTATATGTAATGGATCAGTGCTCACCAATTAGCTAAGCTCTGCGCCTCGAGCAAGTGACGAGACGGTGCGTGAGGTGAAAAAGCAGTTGATCATAGTATGATTCATAAAAACCTTAAGAAGTGAGCTCTAGCTGATCATCAAAAGTGAAGGTGGCTTGCTAGACTAGCTTGCTAACATGCAAGAGAAAAGGAGTTTTCGTTTATACCTGAGAAAGTGTGAGATTTCCAAAGACATGATTGCAAATACAATGACAGAACACCTTTTCTTTTAGAGGCACCACCACAACATGCAAAAACTTGCACAGCATCAAATGAGCTAATGTCAGCAATTTGTCTGTTATGTTGGAGTTGTGTGTATATATATATATATATATATATATACACACGGCAACATGACTCCAACATGACTTCTACAGCTAGAAGATAAATTGATCTCAGCTGTAAAGGTCACCAGCGGGTTTTTACGGCAGATGCTGAGCACTACGTGAGCCGTGCAGGAGTGGAAATCCCTGGCAATGTGATTTTTTTACTTCTGTTTGTCCACCAAATCACGGTGCCAGGAACCCTCTCCATCACAGCATGGCCGCCATCACAGTGCTTCCACCAGCTGCACACCACACGCTCCTCAGAGCCTCAAATTGCCCTGTGGGGAGAGAAAGAAGAGTTTAAATATCCACTGAATCCAAAACTTGTATGGCCAAGAGCAGATTGGATTCATGGGCTTATAGGTATAATATTGTTAACAAATGAAAAACTATAACTACACAAAGGAATTAAACACACTGGGTCATGCTGTTACAGGAAAATGATCAACAGGATGGTGTGATGAAGTGGAGTTACTGGTAACACCCCAGAGTTGATTATTTTCCTATAACAGCATGTCCTGAAGTGATTTATTCCTCTTATACCACAGCTATTTCCCACTGATGACATTTTACATTAAATTACATTAGATTACAAAATGCCATCATCATTTTTATCTATTTATAGTTACATTTAATGCTGTGTATACATTTAACTGATGTCCATGTAATAAGTTAGTTCCTGTTCTCACTTACATTAGCGCAGCTATACATTTACAGTCCTTTATCAGCCTCCACCTTTTTTTAAGTTAATAAGACATAAAAACGCAGCTTGTCATGGTACCGAGAAGCCGCAAAAAGTGCAAACTCCTCTGTCCTGAAGATGGCGGAAAACTTAACGTCACCGCTTTACCTCTGACAGTTACAAAACACTGACACTGGAGACTCCTTCCATAAATGTTTAATAAATATCTCCTTATAGAAAACTTCACCATATCTATGGTTTTACAGTGTGATCCATTTACATTCACTGTACAACTCCATGTGAATATCGTTTCTATAGCAACAGCGCAACGTACTAGAGCAAGAACATTTACTGCTGCAAGATAGTAGGCAGTTAAATAAGATCTCATTTTGATGTATTTTAATAAACCAGCACATTGCTTCTGCACATGACATAACATAATAATATTATACAACAGTTAGATCGGGTCCATTAATTTGATTGGACAAGCAGCATTCCAAGAGTGCTGATATTTAGTATAACTGTTTCTATCACTTGTCTGTGTTCACTACATAAAATTCCAATTCTAGCAATATTCTGTTGCACTGAAACTGTTACTACACTTACTATGGACTGCCAGTCTGTCTGTGTGTTGGCATGGCAACATGCAATGCTATATCCAGATGTATTTCCATTCATGGAACAAAACAAACAAAATATTTGGCCATATTGTGCCTGAAATGTCAGTTTCTCGATATGAATTTCTTGTTTGTAGCACTGATCTATGAAAGCAATATCACAGTCACAATCTTGCTGTTGTACTGAATATAAGCACAGCAGAATACAGCACTCCTGCTTGTTTGATATTGCTTAAATAAGCTTTATTTAAATACCAATTTGAGTAAAAAAATGCTAAGATGAAATGAAATATCCAGAAATACCCAAATATGTATAATTTAAGCTTCCTCTTTAAAGACTAGGCACAGCAACAGCACTGTAACTTCCAATCTGCCCTCGCAACTAAAATGATTAACATTAAAAAACGTAAAGAACATATATAAAAATCAAATGGATACATTTGAATATTTCTAAATAAAACTGATAGAAACGACTAATACTAGACAAAAAAGACTTTTTAGAATGGTTTTTTTAAAAAAAAAAAAAATGAGTAGCATCTAACTGATTCTATGACAGTTTAGCTTCTCCCATCATTAGACTATCTTAACTAAAAATCCATAAATCATCTCAGAAAAATGACAGACATGAACTTTGACAGACCTAAAGCTGGAATGCAATTATGCGTGCCTCAATATGAATTTTCGTACTTTCTTAACAGATATGAAGTGGATGTAAAAAAAACAACAAAAAAACGGGTGTGGATTAAACAGTAGATGTACAACATGTAGACACTAAGGCTGAGTGATATGGCAAAATATCATGTCACTATTCTCAAAGATGTACAATATCTCAGTATATACAGTAGAGCGGTATATACAGTATATTAATAAGATAATTTTTAATAAACCTATATATATATTTATACATATACATATTTTAATAATGTTTTTTTTATGAAAAAAAACTCATTAAAAATATATCTAAAGCATATCACAATATCTCAGATAAGTGTATTATGGCATAATTGATCATGAAATCGACATTATATTTTCATATCGCTCAGCTCAAGCAGACACACATGTTCACTCCACACTCACTGTTTCAGTTTTCGTCCTGTTTGAAAAAGACTCCGACAGTTTGCGGTGTGAACAGGTACCAAACAAATATGTTCCCGGATTTTTATTATAGATCCTGATGATGCTAAACGTTTCTCCACCATTCCTACTCCTCTGAAGTTTAAATTTATCAATAATGCAAATGTGTAATTTTCGTTCCCCAGCCAATCCATCACTACACATTACCTACGTATCTGAATGATTAGACAGATGTAAGAAGATAGAAAAGGAATACGCAACATTTCAAAACCAATGACGAGTGAATAATGTTCTGTGTTATTATTACCATCCTCCACTGGAACATTCCTGCACCACCCTCGCACTGGTCTCCATAATGGCTCGATTATGACGTGCCGTCTGCTGAACTGTCTGATTCTCTCTGATAACTCCCCAACAACATGACTTATTACTACACCTTTTCCATGTCTTAGGTTTCCATACACACCACACACTGTACGTATCCTGTCACGTGAAAAGCGTAGACCGCTTCTTCACAAGTGCATTATCAAATTATTATAAAATGATACAAATTATAGTTCAGATTTTTAAAAAATAATGAATTATTATACTTATATTATGACACTGTAAGAGTAGTAATTTATAAATATGTTTTTATTTTAAAAAACATTTTGAGAAATAGGCAGACAAATCCAAATCGTGAAACACAGGCATAGTCAAAAACAGGCAAAAGGTCAGGCGATCGGCAAACGGGCATAAACTAGGCTAAACAAGAATCAAACGGCGAGGTCGAGAACAAGTTTATAATCATTAATTTTATTGATTTGATGATATGCATTTTCAGTTTCAATCGAAAACTTTTCTATATTTCTATTAATGTTCATTAATGTTTCAGTTTAAATTTAGAGATATTCTATTTATTTATTTTACACTTTTGTTTCTGTTTTGGCTTTAGTTATTTTATTCATGTTTGCATGAATTCTCAGTTTAAATTTTTGAAACATCCATCCATCCATTTTCTGTAATGCTTATCCTACACAGGGTTTCAGGGAGCCTATCCCAGGGGACTCGGGGCACAAGGCGGGGGACACCCTGTATGGCGTTCCAATCCATCCCAGGGCACAATCGCACATACACCCACACACTATGAGCAATTTAGAGATACCAGTCAGACTACAATGCATGTCTCTGGACTGGGAGAGGAAACGGGAGTATCTGGAGGAAACCCCCAAGGTATGGGGAGAGCATACAAGCTGCACTTATGCAGAATATCGCTACCGTGCCCCCTTTTTGAAATATGTTTATGTTTATTATGTTATATATTTTAATTTCTAATATTTCTTTAGTACTTTTATTTTCTTTAGCCATGTTTTTATTAAATTTCTTTTTATTTTAAATGTAGATATGTTCTATTTACATGTTCTATACTTTAGTTTCAGTTTTAGCTTTAATCATAATAATAATAATAATAATAATAATAATAATAATAATTTTTTTCTTTCTGTCATTATCAGTGTGAGGGGGTAAATTTAAAAAATGTTCCTCAGTCGTGCCCCTGCAGGTCGGCATTTTTTCACATTATACTAGAATTTAAGAGACCATAAAATACTGACAGAAATAGCAAGATACCATAGACAATAGAAGCTAAATAAATTCTAATACAATAAATACATAAATACAAATCCTAAATACAGTCTGACAGCATCTAATAGGCATCGAATGAATATTTATACTGTTCATGATTATAGAAGATTTAAAGCTAGTTTGCGAGTGGAGAAATGCATCAAAGTTAGCCACTATGCATTCATTATCCCTTACTGTGTAAGAAAACGCATTCTGGTTCAAATAAACGAATAAAATGAAGAGTGGGTAAGTGAGTAAGGGGAAGATCAGAGCACTGGGCAAATAAACAGCGAATTCTCTGAGGAGCTGAGCTCCACTGGACCATCATGAAGTAAAAGGTCACAAGAGACGAGCTGGGGATGGATGAGAAAATACTCCAGTCTCATGGCTTAACATGTGAGATCAGCGTAGGCAAAGTGATCTGTGTTCGAAATGTCAGCTCTCACTCCTACACATGTCCCTACAGCACAGCATTAAAATGTTACAGCCTCTGTCCTGAGTGGCGGTCAGAGTGAGCTGGAAGGGGTGTGGGTTCCTCCTGCTGAGATGACGCTTGGCTAAAGGATGAGCTTCAAGTGATGTATGAACGATACATTCAAACCAGTTTAATATGACAAGTTCATATTAAACATTCAAAGCAGTTTACAATTTAATATGACAAGATTTAGATCTGTCCTGGCACAATACACAGTCTTAACAGCACATCCTGCAGAGTTTTATTCCTCTTATACCCCAGCAATTCAATCTTGGATTAATTAAAGAACATGCTGTATGTTTCAACCTTTAATAGTTACATGTACTGCTGTGAAAACAAGTTAGTTCCTGTTCTCCCTCATGTTATATCTGCTATAAACAATCTTTCCCTCACCAGTGTCTTTTTTCACTCTCATGAAGTTAATAAAACAAAATAGCTGCAAATCCCAGGTTTATATATAATCTATGTCTAATTAATGGGCTTGTTTTAATATGTTATCATTTCTATAGTAACAGCTCAATCACAAGGTCTTGTAGAGCAGATGCTCCACAGAAACGGATTAAAAAAAAATGTGTGTAATTGTAATACAACCTCATAGTCCCTTCATGTTCACTGTCAAAATGTCCACATTTACCAAGCAGTGTCTGACACGTTTCTTTGGAAGACGTGATCAAATCAGACAATATACTGAATGAATGAAACTAGATAAGAGAATGTAAAGAACACTTGGCGCCTTGTCTGAGTGTGTAAAAGCTGTAAATGGATTGCTCATGACCACCGTGTTCTCTTTCTGTGCATGTGTGAGCTTGAATTAACAGCACACAGCAAAGCTTTGGTGTCGACTTGTTTACTGCCTGGTCATAAAAGTAAAACTGTGCCAGTCTGGCCTGTTAAAGAGTACTTCTTAATGTGTGCTGCTTGTGTGTGTTAGATTATAATTTACCTGTGAATTACACTGTTTTTGAGATTCTACACTGTTCAATATTAGCTACATTCTAAGCAAACACAACCCGACTTTATTAAAACATTAGAAGCAAACAAGACAGCAAGTTAGCCTTGTTCAGTCAGTGTGTGGGAATGATGTTCTGTTTGTTAAATCGATTAATCACAGATTATGGACACGGTGCTAACATGAATGTTATCTAGCATGCTCACAGCAGACTTGAATGCATGAGAAATCTTTATTAAGATGTTAAAATTTGATGGATTTATAAAATATCTTACTACTACTATTAATAATGCCTCATCAGTGCTTATTCTGTACATCCCAGCTAGCTTGCAAGCCCTCCTGCTAGTCCATCCTGCTTACTTGATAAATAAAACCTATAGCTTCTTCACACTGAGCAAATTTATTCTTGAATGACATTAGCTCAAATAAATAGAGCATTTTATAACAGAATTACCTAGCCAAGTAACCGTTTATCCCCAAACAACGCTGACTAGCTAACACTGCTAGTCATTTTAGATGCGATCGCGATCGCTGAGTCATGCTGCCGTTATGTGCTATCAGATTTAAAGTTAATATCATTTCCTAATGTAAAAAGTCTTTCAAATCACAATTTCAAATGGGGGCTTCAACAACAATTCTAAACAACTTTGTAGTGGCCTCTTTCATCATGGCTGAGTAAGATAGTTTCAGTGGCCAAAGGTTTATTTTCAACTTTATTTTTCTGAATGCAGATTACTTTTACTCCCTTTATTATTTTTAATCTTTTAATCTGATGATTGTTTTCCCCCAATGCCCCCTGCATTGTGCCCCAAGTCCCCGGGGATAGGCTCCAGGCTCACTGGGACCCTGTGTAGGATATGTGGTACAGAAAATGGATGGATGGATGAATTGTTTTCCCCAAAGGAAAATGTTGGGAAGATATTAAAATAGATCAGGGTATCTAACTAGCTAATTGAATGCAGCTGTGCAAGGTAGATTCAGTATTAATCCATGAATCTAGGGATAATTTACCAAAACAAAATAAATGTACACAATTGTTGCCCTTACTGAAAACGTAGCTGACAGAATATCCATTTTCATATAAAAACTACATCAATTGCTTAATGTAATACATAAAATTGAATAAAGGTCATTGGGCCAGCCACCTTTGACAACTGAAATCATCTTTTTTTCCCCTGTAGAGCCCTATCACTCCACAGATCCCACATCCTAAAGTGTAAAGGAGGAATTGTGCCTGAAAGCTGAATGTTATGTGGGTAATATATTTACAGTTTTAACTTAAAGGAGAATGGCACCATGAAACATTAAATATTTCATCTTCAGTAAGTGATTTATCTTGGTCAGGGTTGTGGTGGATCCGCAGCTTATCCCATGAAACACTGGGCACAAGGTGAGAGAATTGAATCAGATGGGACACCAGTCCATCGGGCACCATGCACACACATTCACACCTAGTGGTAATTTAGTCTACTTACAGTACCTACCTACCTACCTAAATGTTTTTGGGAGATGGGAGGAAACCAGAGAACACAGTGGAAACCCACATGAACATGGGGAGAATATGAGAAAACACCCACAGACAGTAACCCAAACTCAGGATTGAACTGGGGATTCAGTAGCTGTGAAGCAGAAAAGATTCCTGTTGTGCCACTGTACCGTGTGTATTTAGGTAGAATATTTGTATAAGTGAGATAAGATAAAGTGGTTAATAAGGATGAATGAATGATGTCCTTGATAATGATGTTAGCCTCATCGCTCTAGTGCAAAACTAGAAAAGCAAACATCAGTAAGCTTGGCTTACCCAGCTAATGTTTGAGGTAGGAAGGAATTTGGTAGATTATTGTTATTTTTCCCCTCCAAAAGTTGATATGAGATATGAGCGGATATGAGATGAGTGGATATGAGATCAGGGATAAAAGGGAACTCTCTCCTGCCTATTGAGTAATATAACACCACATCGTCATCCACCATTTTTTTCTATATACACTGTACAATTTGAAAGACATCAAGACAACTGCTTCAGGGTAACAATTACACATCAATCATTTTTTTGATCCACAAAAAACAATTAAAATCTTTCCTTATAGCTGAGAGAGAGAGAGAGAGAGAGAGAGATGAGCTTACCGTAGAGTTGATATTAGAATATTTGGCGACCAAACAGCAGCGCGCGCTCAGATCCAACTCCGCGCGCTTCCTGATAAACGATAACGGGAACAACGATTAGATTCTCAAGACATTCTGTTTCTTTTTTTTTTTAATGATTACGTCAACGAAAACAAAAAAAGCAGCAGCGTGAAGTCAGCGTGTCGTAAAAGTTTGAAAGTGAAGTTCACGCGCAGCAAACAAGCAAAACACGCGGCCACCGCCACCCTACTGCACGCGCGCGCGCCGCGAGAGAGTGAGTGCGTGTGAGAGAGAGCTCCGACTGATTCGTAAACGGATTTCAGGTCTATTGGGACTCTCTCTCTCTCTCTCTCCCCTCTCTCATTATGGGTGTGGTGCTTTTCTTCACATGCTGTTATAGCATGGTAATATAACATGACTAATTTAAAACACAATATGTACAGTACCATGCATGTGCATCTTGCTCCAGATGCACCCTCCTACTCACTACAATTACATTAACCCGAGAAAAACAGCAGTCTCTCTCTCTCTCTCTCCATCAGTAGGCCTACAAACTATTTACACTATTTCTGTATTCTCACTGTTTTAATGAAACATCACAGAAATGGTGTCTGAAGCATGCCTTTTTAGGTAGGTTAAATGAAACTATCAATCAATAAGAATTCATAGCTACCAGTTTAGCATAACTCAATCTGCATGCTAAATGCTAAATGCTAAATCAACACACATTTGCTTCATTTGGTTAAGTAACGCTTTTGGTGTAAGATGCTATGCTTTTGGTGCAAAATGGGCTTTACACCCATGAAAACTGTGTGCGAAATGAAATATGTGAACCTGACTAATGCAATGAGCCCAAACATTTGGTAGCACTTATTTACGTGATCTACAGTGGATGTAACAATGGAGATGAGATGCATGCTTTCAACTACATGTCCTAATCTTTGATACGTTGCAGTGCAATGCACAAGCCCAGCCATCTCATTAGACGCGATGAGAGTAAGAATTTTGGTCCCTTAAAATGGGGTCAGTGGTTAAAATGTTTGAGAAATCCTGACCTCTTTATACTAACATGAGGATAATTGTGATGTAGATTATAGTGCACTTTTGGATAAGGGTGTCTACTAGTGACTTAGTCTAACATCAAGTATGCTGGGCCAGTGTGTTGCATAAATATTCACCCCCTTGAACTGTTTTATACAGCCACATTTATAACCACATTTTATAGTGTTACAGTCTAAAACTGAAATGGTCTTAACTGGTATTTTATGTCAGGAATCTACACAAAACAGCCCATAATGTTATAATATGTAATATTATATATAAATAACAACTTAAAACAAAGGCAACCCGAGTAAACAACACAATACAGTGTTGTTTTGCTAGCAGAAATACCTGCAACCAGTCTTTCACAGCACTGTGGTGAAATTTTGGCGCACTCTTGTTTGCAGACCTGCTTTAGTTCAGTCACATTGGAGGGATTTTGAGTATGAACTGCCCATTTAAGGTCCTGCCACAACATCTCAATTGGTTCAAGTTAGGATTTTGACTAGGCCACTCAAAAACTTCAATTTAGCTTTTTTGAGTCATTCAGAAGTGGACTTACTCCTATGCTTTGGATCATTGTCTTGCTGCATAAGTCACTTGTGCTTGAGACCATACATTCTCCTTTTGAATTTTCTGGTAGATTGATACAAGAGAGGCCTGTAGTTCCTTTGATGTTGTCCTTAACTCTTTTGTGACTTGCTGGATGAGTAGTTGCTGTGCTCTTGGAGGAATTGTAGAAGGTTGGCCACTTCTGGGAAGGTTCACTACTGTGCTGAGTTTTTCTATTTGGAGATAATGGCACTCACTGTGGTTCTTTGGAGTCCCAGAGCCATTGAAATAGCTTTGCAACCCTTCCCAGTCTGAAGTATTTCAATCACCTTCTTCCTCATCATTTCTGGAACTTCTTTCAATTTTGGCATAGTGTGTTATTGGGTAAGATCTTTCAACCAACGTCATGCTGTTGAAAAAGTTCTATTTAAGTGTTGATTTGATTGAACAGGGTTTGCAGTAATCAGGCCTGGTTGTGTCTAGTCCAGCTGAACCCCATTATGATTGCAGTTTCATAGATTTAGGGAATTAGTAACCAAGGGGGGCAATGCATTTTCACACAGACTTGGTTGGTATTGGATAACCTTTTTGCTTCAATAAATAACATTATCATTGAAAACTGTATTTTGTGTTTATTCAGGTTGCCTTTGTTTTATCTTAGATTTTGTTTTAAGTTTTACACAAAAACAGAAGAAATACTTTTTCACAGCACTGTATTGTCAGTAGCAGGGCTTATGGCTGTGAGTTTATTGCGCTATTTTGTCTCCTAGCAGAATCAGAGACGGGCTCTTTTTTTTTCTTTTTTTTAAAATATATCAGTTCAATCATGGTCCACAAGGTCATTTTTCATTTAGTACTAATTCTAAATACATTTGGTGGGCTAGATCAGAAAGTTTATTTAAAAACTGCTAAAGAAAGAAGCAAACTTTAGACACCAAATAAACTACAATCTGGGAAATGGTGATAACATGTAAGCTGTACAATGTTTCCTTTCATGTAAAGGCAGAAAAATTATGTAAAACTGAGCACATACTGCATTAGCAATTGCAAATCAGTACATTTTACTAAGTCTGGATTTTGCTATCTTTGCAGAAAGTTGACAGTGAAGATGTGTCTCCTCCCTAGTTATTAATCCCTAATTATTTAATAATAACATCAACTGAGAATTTAACCAGAGTGTTTTTTTTTGTTTTTTTTTTTAATGAATGGGATCTTGTCTGTTCCTCAGCAGAAATGTGGAGATGTTTGTTTTATGAATTCTCTTAGTGTTCTTGTTTCCCTAGTGCAAGTTGCTGATCATTTTTCCATCCAAGGTGCCAATCTCTTTTAGTATGGACTGTGATTGTTGGGATGCCATGTCTGTTGCTCGGAAAAATGCCTACCATCCAAACACACACTCATAACTATGTGCGTGCACACATACACACACACCATGCCGTGCCCACTGGAGGCCTGTGTGCTATGTGGCCGATACCCAGGCTTGCTGCCCACACCTAGCGCCAATCAGACTCACTCTGTTCACAGACCCAGCTTAGCAGCCCAAAAAGATCTGTTTTTCCTCTAATTTAACAGGATAACAGACTGTGTCATGATTCAGAGACAGGATCTGATGTAAGTGAAAATATTTTTGATGAGTTATGGTTTGGCCCTGATGGATATCGCTGCCCTTTTGTACAGAAGGAAATACTGGAGGAAAATAACAATGCAACAAAAGTAATACAGTCCAAATGTTTTTGTGTCTCATTACATTAAAGTCTTTTAAATGCCTGGAGTTTGAACCCTCATGTATTTGCTAAAGGCTTACTGTAATATATTTGACTGGGTCCTTTTAAAAAAGAAGACTTTAACGTGTTGGAAAACTTACTGACTGTTACAAGTACTGACACTGGAGACTCCTTCAATAAATGTTGAATAAACATCTCTTTACAGAAAACCATGATTACAAAACGTACAAGTCCCAGTGAATGAGCCATTACTAAAGAAATGATAATATATTAGAACAAGAGCATTAATATATATATATATATATATATATATATATATATATATATATATATATATATATATATATATAAACTATTAACATGTGATTTACAATTGAACTGCTGTCAGAGCTGCTGTTATAGAAAATTTATTAAGACCTTCTGAGAAATCCAAATTGAGAATTCAACAGCACTGTGGTAAAATGGAATTTAATATTGGAAGGTATAGTGAAATATTCATAAACATCTTGAGCGCTTGGCTTCAGATCGCAGATGGAGTTCCACATCTGGCTGCCACTCTTCCTCACTACATCAAAGACTGAATGACACAGAGCACACAGACAGCGTGTTAACACCACTCATTCCAAATGAACAAAGTCCAAGAACAAATCAGCCCGGATCACTCCAGGGTTCAAAACCTCCAGATAACCCCAAATGAATCCGGATGAAACAGATCAGCCCAAATCAGCTCTGATCACTGCAGGCTTTAAAAAACTCTGAGCATTCTAAATCACACCAGGAATCCCAGAACGCTTCAGATCATCCCCAAGCTTTCTAATCCACAGCAGCTCAGATCACCCACCTCAAATCTCTCCATGTCCGCCTAATCTGTAGACACTCGGATCACTCTTGATTACCTCAAATCAAACATAAGGTCACTCCACAGATCCCAAGCCTGCAACACTTCAAAGTAGTCTCAAACCTGTGAAACCTCAGATCACAAAAACTGATCAGAGTTTATGGAATTGTAGAACACCCTAAAGCAGGGGTCGTCAACTGGGGGACTGCGGTCCAGATGCAGACCCAGAATTGTGTTTCACAGAGCACTTTAAAAATACTGTAGCCTCCATTGTAGTTTATCCAATCACATGCATTTATGTAAATTATTTAGCTGAAGGCAGCTCATCAGATCAGGGAAAGCTAGAGAGGTCCAGGGTTGCCAGGGTCATGGATTATTCACCAAATTGGGTTGGCTTTGGAACAATGTTTCAGCTGGAAAAAGATTTTGTTTTAAAGCAAATAAATTAAATTAAATCTAATCATTTGCTGCAAGCACAGGCTATGGAAGACAAAAGGAAAGTGAAATGCAGACAGCATCTACGGAGTAGATCCACTTCTGGATATACTGCAGAGCTTGAAAAGCTGCAAAGCGTGATGGAAATCAGGATTATGGGGTGGATAACTGCTATATCAGATGTTGATAAAAAGGTGCATTTCAGATACTGTGATGCACACTATGGTGACAAAATCTAGCAATGACTGAAAAAAAAGAAGAAACATGTTTCCCTTTCCTATTAGCTGAACTTTCTGGGCTTTTTGAGATTTAGTTGGAAATTTAGAAGGAAATTTTTACTGAGACCTGGCAACGTTGGAGAGTTTTTAATGAAGTTTTTAATGAAAAACAGAATATTTAAAGACAAATAGACAGAGATGTCTGTGTTTATTCCTCCTGCTACAAGTTGAAAACAGATGTATCAGAGTAGAGGTATGGCTCGGGACAAAAAGTCTCAGGAGTGTGTGGTTTTTACTTTAATACAGGCAGCCAGATATGAGGTTTGTGGGACAAGGAAACCACATATTATCCCAGTCTCTGAAACCCCAGATCACTCAAAATGATTCTAAATCACCCTAGCTCACGGAGATCCAGGCTGTAGATGCTCAGGAACTCCCTGATGTGAGCTGTGTTAGTGTACCTTGTTGCTTTTGGCTGGTGAGTCTGATTGCTCTCTCTGAGTTTGAGTTCACCTCCAGCCTGCCAGCACATCGGTGGGGCTTGACGAAAGGCAATTCATCACCACTTTCTGAGACACCACGTTATTGGCTCAGGTCATTTATCATGGGCAGCACCGGAGGGTAAAACTGGGAACAAATAGATCATACCATATGCAGAAATATGTATATAAACATATATATCTGACTGAATGATCCTCAGAAGAATGTAGCGAAAACACTGTTTTCCCTGAAAACAGGAATTAAGGAATCAGTGTTGTGTGGTTACAGCAAAATAATCAATGGCATAGTGGTGTGATGAAGCAGAGTTACTGTTACCACACCGTAGCTGATTATTTTCCTATAAATAGCAGATCTGGAAGTATTTTAATCCTCTTATATCATAGCAATTGGTCAGTGATTATTATTTGAATGCCATGTTGTTGTTTTTTTTATACATTTATAGTTATGTTTAATGTTGTTTAAGTCTACAAAACAAGTTAGTTCCTGTTCGCACTTATGTTCTTATCCAAATCAGAATCCAGAAATCAACATTGATGCACAATGAAACAAACACTGGTACCACAAGCATGCATGGAAACAAGGAGTTGAGTCAATGCGGTCTGCTTCTCCATTGGTGGCTGTATGTTTGTTTCATTTCCTGTTCACACAGATTTCAGTTTAACAGGTTTAAGTCTGGATCCCTATTGCTGGCATCATCCCTGCATAAATACTTCCTCCATTTGTCAGACCTACAGTCCATTGGGCCCAGTCTAGGGAGATAAGCCTGATGTTGCTGTAGGGCCAATAAGGAGAGAGTGTCTCAGTAGTGTACAAAATAAATCTCTGGATTCAGTGACTTAGGGTTAATAGCTCAGAGTGGATGTCTCTCACTGTGTTGAAACACTGCGTTGTCGAGCTACACATGATACTCCTGAGATGACAGTAATCCTGACCCTTTCTGCTCTCCGGACCTGCCTGATCCATCCTGATACCCTACTTCTGGTTGGAGAATGTAGCTGGAGGCTACATTCTGCTGCTGAGGACGGCCCCAAGCGGTGCAGCCTGGAGATTGCTGAGGATGGCGCCATTTGAAGTACCATGAGAATAATTTTGTACCTCAATTTCACATGGACAATTTTGCTGTGGTTACTGGGTTATGATTGCCACTATGGCCTTAGGACTGCAATTACCACATACAGTTTTGCATTCAAGTCTCCTTTAGTGAACAGTGGACTAGTTCAACAAACCAGACTTCATATAAAAGCCATAATGAACTTCCCCTTTACTCTCAAACTATCCGGTGTTACCAAGATGAGGACGGGTTCCCTTCTGAGTCTGGTTTCTCTCAAGGTTTCTTCCTCATACCATCTTAGGGAGGTTTTCCTCGCCACCGTCAGCGCCGGCTTGCTCAATAAGAATAAATTCACACATTTAAAATCTGCATCCTGTGTTTATGTTTCTGTAAAGCTGCTTTGAGACAATGTCCATTATAAAAAAGCACTATACAAATAAAATTGAATTGAATTGTGTTGAAATGCCTTTCTCATTTTATTTGCAGTAACATTATAGATAAGAATGAAGAAATGTTCTGACCCAGAATTCAAAGTGCAATGCTTTATCCAAACCAACTTTATACATTTACAGATCATTTTATTAGGGACACACACTCCTACTCATTCATGTTTTTATCTAAAAAGCAAATTATGTTGCAGCAACACAAAGCATAAATCATGCAGATATACTGTAGGTCAAGAGCTTCAGTTAATGTTCACATCTGACATCAGAATTAGGGAAAATGATTTTATGGCATGGCAAGTTCCCGATTTAAAATTTTTTAAGAAATTAAATTAAATTGTACTGGTGATACAGAATGATAAGAAAGTGTACATGGGCGTATGAGTTTATTTCTGAGTGCAGCAGAAATAAATGTAGTAAAAAAAAGCCATTCGAGTGTTTATTGTGATTCTGCAGACTCGATGAGAAATGTGTCACTGCTGAGTATCAACCTCCCTCTTGGTCCACCAAATAACATTTTCATCATGTCCTAACACACTCAACAGGCCTTAATAATGAGCTTATTGCCATGATTCCAAGAATATTTTATATCAGTGACCAATTAAGTGATATACATTTAGCTGATTCTATGAAAGCCATCACAAGCCTGAATGTAAAATAGGACAATTAATTATTTGGGGACAAATCGAGGTTGTAAGGCAGGAGTTAAACGGCCACAGTGGAACGGTCTGACCTGATATAAACTCTTTCAAGACACAAGACACAAGACTCAGGCAGATTACACAAGACTCAGGCAGATCTCCAGAGCATGGAAAGCTGCAGCCGATTATCTTCTTCACTGTTCACTGGAGATTTAACAACACAGCAGAGCAAAACCAGACAATGGCGGAAATTAGAGAGTTGTTTTTCATTAAGGAGCATTCACAGACTCGCACTGCACGTTTCTTTGAGAATCACAATGCTCTCATTCAATCACACTTCTATTGCACTACCTTCACTTATCAAAGCTTGATGAAAAAGTTACTGAAAATGACATATAATTCCACAGACTTACAATTTTTTATTTATTAAAGAACGACACGTCATACGTTTTATCTTTTTATAGTACATTATATGTACTATAAGTATTTTTATACTAAGTATTACTATAAGTCTATACTAGCTAATAAGTATAAACTAAGTTTATACTATAGGCTAAGTATAAAAGTACACATTTAATGTTGTGTTATTCCCTCACCAGCATCTCTTTTCTCTCGCTCTAAAATAAATGTATAAAAATAAATGTCGCCTTACAGAAAACTTATATCAGTGATTACACACATTCTAAAAAATCTATTCATGAGGTGCATCCGCCATACAAATTCCTGTGAATGAACTGTTACTATAGAAACGATAACACAGTAGAACATGCACTGTTATAGAAAATTAATCAACACCTTCAAACCAATCAGAATCCAGACTTCATACACTCTATGGTATAGGCAGTTTTAATAGCTGTCTCCTAATGACTAATGCCTCGCTCTAATCATCTCTAATGTTTTTGATAATAAAAACAGACTTTAAGTTCTTCGACAACACATGATACACTCACCATTCAAGTGACTGTGAGAAGACGGTTGCATACTGTATGATAACTAAAGACTGTCTGAGTTAGTTGCTTAGCATGTTGCTGTTAAGTCAAAAAGGCATGATTATGATCAAAACATGACAAAACAGTCAAGAATGTCAACATATACCTCAAAAATTACTACGAAAAGACTTTGTATGGCTAAAATTAAATTGTAATTACACTTAGCATCAACCACTAATGCAAATTCCAACAAGAATACAAAAGTGTGTTTTGTGTAATGAACCACCCTCATATTATTTGAGAACACTAATTTGACAAAATTGTACTGATTTCGAAACAACAGGTTTTGGCTGTGGATAATGAGTGTAATGAGCAGGAGCCTAATGCTGACCTTAAGTGGCCCTCGAGGGAGATTCACTTTAACGAGTCAGTCACCCAGAGCATACTTCCTACTCCTGCTGATGTGAATGAGCTCTTTCTTTTCGCCAGTCAGTCACACACTTCGCTGTGGGAGTTTAATTACTTTCAATCCTTTGCCTTTTCACCGAGCTCACTGTCTGCCAGGCCCACGCTGCATATTTCAGACCTGCTGCAATTTGTTTGTGTTTATCGTCATCTGAGTCTCTTGCCCTGTGCTCTCTGTTCGTGCGAACAAGTTTGGGTTTTTATGGCACGATGTTCTGTCAGTCCTTTGACGCACAAAGCTTGGAAGTACACAAATTATCCTGGAAGCAAACACAAAAATTTAAATGTTGATGTACTTGATTTAAACAGTGGTGTATGTTTATTTGTACAGGTTGAAGTTAGTCTTTTTAGTAACACTTACTTTTCCAGCCTTTTGCTGCCCCTGTCCCAACTTTTCTGAGACGTGTTGCAGCCATCAAACTCAAAACTATCTTATTTTTTTCTTAATATGGTACATTTACTCAGTTTAAATATTTGATATGTTTTCTATGTTCCATTGTGAATAACATGGGTTTGTAAGATTTGCAAATCATTGCATTCTGTTTTTATTTACATTTATTTACATTTATTTACAGAGCATCCCAACTTTTTTGAAATTGGGGTTGTAGATAAAAATTGAAAACAAATCCAATAATAATATCAAATTAACTCCAAGGATGATCTATTCATCAATTTTCTGTACTGCTTATCCTAGACAGTGTTTCTGGGAGCCTGGAGTCTATCCCAGGGAACTTGGGGCACAAAGCGGGGGACACCTTGGTTGGGGTGCCAATCCATCGCAGGGCACAATCATACACCCATTCACACACTACGGATAATCTGGAAATGCCTACCAGCCTACAACACATGTTTTTAGTCTGGGAGAGGAAACTGGAGTACCTGGAGGAAACCCCTGAAGCACGGGAAGAACATGCAACCCCCAACCATTGAACTCCCAACCGTGAAGGTGCTAGGCAAACATACTAACCACTAAGCCATGGTGCCCCCCTCTAAGGAGGATGTTTATGGATAAAAGACAAGCTTTGTGTCTTAACATGTGATATAGAAACTGCATATGTTTACCCAGAAGCAGATGAATCATTCATTCACTTTCCGCAAACCCTTTTCCGGTCCAGGGCCGTGATAAATCCAGAACCTATCCGGGAAACACAGGGCTACTGCTGGAGAACATCTTTGGCAGGCAGCCAATCCATGCACATGCATTACACACACACTATTTCAATTGCTTTTGATGATTTGTTCATTGCAAACAGCTGAAAGTCTGTTCATTTTGACAATAAACCTTTTTCAATAACATTTTATAGTAATAGTTATTGATTTGACATTTTAAAAATTAATTTCTGAACGATATTTTTGAAAGAATTCATATGAACAACTTTATGACAACAAAGAAATAAGAAAAAAAATAGATAAAGTTTTTGTATTTTACCAGCGCTGTTGAATTCTCAACTGGTCAGAAGGTGTTTTCTATAACAGCAGCTCTGACAGTAGAAAAAAGTCTTTGATGAGGCAAAATTGTCTGTAAGGAGACATTTCTTTAATGTCTATGGAAGGAGTTGCCAGTGTAACAGTCAGAGCTAAAGCTGTAATGATAGGTTTTCCAACATCTTCAGGACAATGGAGTTTACGCTTTGTCGTTACTCGGTAACATGACAAGCTGCATTTTATTAACTTCAAGAGAGAGAAAAACAGAGAGGCTGGTGAGGGAATGACCGTTTATAGCTGCTATAATTTAAGTGAGAACAGGGATTAACTTGCTTCAGGGATGTTCCACAACATTAAATGTAAGTAAAAATGGATAAAAAAAGGACATGTCATTCGTCAATTAATAAAAAATTTCACTTGCAAATTGCTGTTGTATAAGAGGAATAAAACAGTTTTGGAAGTGCTGTTATTGGAAAATAATCAGCTTTGAGGTGCTAAAAGTAACTCGTTGATTATTTTCCTAATATTGATGACCTGTACACTTACTATATCACTAAGTATGATGTGCAGTTTTAAATAATGCAATCCTGCTGTTTAAACGTTTTTTCTTAGTTTGTACTTAAAGCATTTTTTCCTCATTCTATTTTCAATTTTGAAACACTTTCTCTAAAGTAGTGGCTAAGAAAAATTGCTTAGGCAATGAAAAAAACATCGCTTAGGCAATGTTCCTTCACTCCTATTCATCTCTGTAAGACTGGGAAGTCAAGAGACCATCAATAAGCTCTCTTATGCTGACATTCTGGAGATTTCTAAACCTGATGTGATGAAATTGATCTCCTGTGCTAATGGACAACATGGTGTTCTGTGCAAAGAGGAAATAGATGTGAAAGAGTAGTCAGGAAGCAGGACACACTCTGTGAACATGCCTCCGTCAACCGGCCGAGGCTTGATGTCATCTGAAACAACAATCGAGATAAGAAGTGAAGGATGAACTTAGTGAGTATATAGAGGAGTGTCTAGCTTTAAAACACACTTGGTTATCCTGTTAGTGATTGCATGATAGTACAGTGTGTAAAATGCTTTATGAATCGACGAATGTTGGAGAAGACACAATTAAACCATTGCAGTGGTCATAATCCACAATAAAGGTTATGTTATATGTAAGCATGATCATCTTAGCTAAAACCAGACGGCAAAACAATCTAAAAATAACCAAGAAATTAGAACAACTCTGAGCCATGAAACACATGAGACTTCCCAAAGAATGCCTACCAACTGAAGTGTCTGTATATACACATTAATGTGACAGTATTGAGATTTAGGAAACAGGAGCTAGCAACAAACAGCACGTGGCTGGAGACAACCAGGAAGTATACAAAACTTTTTATTAAATAAACTTTCTTATAAAGTGTTTTTAAAAGATTCATAACTAAAATTTTAAAGGAATACTTGGCCAAAAAGACACTTTACTCAATTTTCTGTTTAAATTTTTTACTGTGCATTAGGAAACTTATAGCAATAACTTAGCTATATCAAATCATCCATAGACCATATATTGTACAAGCTATTTATACCATAGGGCTGTGAATTCTCAAATCTGACTGGTCAGTATGTGTATTCATTTTCTTTTACAGCAGCTCTGACAGAAATAATATGTTATTGTTTCCTTAATAACAGCTCATTCACAGGGATTGTAGGGAAGACGCTCCACTTAAACGGATTTTAGAAATGGGTGTAATTGTTGATTTGGTGAAGTTGAAAAAAGCTGTGTTTTTTGCCATGTTAACTTCAAGAGAAAATGAGGGAAGGACTGTTTATAGCTGCTTTAATGTACATGAGAACAAGAACTAACTTGTTTTGCGGACGTTCCACAACATTAAATGCAAGTATAAGTGGATTAAAACTCATTTAAATCATAGGCAAATTGCTGTGGTATAAGAAGAACAAAGCACTTCAGGGTGGTAAAAGTAACTCTGCTTCATCATACCACCTTTATATACACAGTTATGTGAAAAAATAAGTACACACCATGGAAATTGTTATATTTGGACAAGCAAACATTTGATCCTCTTTGAAACAGTGCCTGTTAATAAAGCTGATACACTATCAAATGACATAAAATTGACATTTTGTAGTCATTTTCACAATTTAAATTAACAAAAAAACATGGAAAAAATAACTATACCCCTACATTTATCACACTTTCAAATCCATAAAATTAGAATCAGGTGTTGAAGATTGGGTGCCAGTGATTAGTACCTGCTTAGGGAGTGCAGGTGGAACCAGTCTTATTTAAACCCCTCTCCTATCTAGTGTCCTATCTTTCCCATTGTTATTGAGGTATGTGGTGTCATCATGCCAATATCTAATGAGTTCTGTAAGGCCTTCAGAAAAAGGTTGTGGATGCCTATGAGTCTGGCGAGGGATTTAAAAAGATCTCCAAATTATTTGAAATACATAATTCCACTGTAAGGAAAATCATCTACAAATGCCGCAGATTTCAAACAACTGCCAATTTGTCGAGGACTGGCCGTCCCAGCAAATTCAGCCCAAGAGCAGACCGTCTGATGCAAAAAGAAGTCTCCAAGAACCCCAAAATTTCATCACAGGATCTGCTAATAAGTCTTGCAACTGTTGGTGTCAAAGTGCATGCTTCTACAATCAGAAAGCGATTGCACAAATTTGACCTGCATGGGCGGAGTGTCAGGAAAAAAAAATCAAAGATAGAGTTGTTTGGTCACAGTAACAGTGGACATGTTTGACTCAGACCAAAGACAGCTTTTCAGGAGAAGCACCTCATAACCACTGTGAAGCACAGTGGTGGGAATGATAATGGATTGGGGTTGCTTCACTGCCTCAGTGACTGGACAGCAGTACATGCAAGAAAACCATCAAACAACTGAAAGAATATTGCATGGAAGGGTGGTCAAAAATTCCAGCAAGCCTGGTGGACAATTATGCAAAACGCCTACAAGAAGTTATTTCTGCTAAAGGGGGCAATACTAGCTTCTGAGGCCAAGGGTGTACTTAATTTTTCCACAGAAGAATGCCACAGCTATTGATATTTCTGTTGAATAAATGATTGAAAAAGCTCATTTTCCTTGTGGTTTTGTTCAAGTATATCAACTTCATTAATAGGCACTGTTTCAAAGAGGATCAAATGTTTGCTTGTCCAAATATGTCAAAAATGCAAACAATTTCCATAGGGTGTACGTATCTTTTCACATGACTGTATATTTGTGCTATTTAATTTTATTTATAGAATGCTAAAAAACCCAAATATTGTATAAGGTGCGTGTGTGATTACTTGTAAAACACATTTTCTTTGTAGCTTCAATTCAAAATTTAGAAGAGAATGTCAGTTTTGACTGACTAAACTGTGTAATGTTTTGACAAACTACACCTTTATAATCTTACACATTAAGCTCATTGTAATAACTTCCAAACTCCTGACACAGAATTTGCTGTCACATTAATTTCAGAAAATACCTGATGGACCTTTAGTCCAGTAGCAGTACACATGACCACGCCCACTGCATACACAATGATTTATTTTGCTAAATGCTTTTTGCTTGATTAATGTATACACTTGATTGACTTTGTTCTTTCTCATCAATATATTTATAGATATATTCATCCACTTATCTGTCCATTTCCTGTTCTTTAAAAGCCATTTAAAGAACACGCATCTAATAGCATTTATTCACTAATGCGACTATTTATCTCACAGTGTGGGAGTTATATTAAAGCTAGTGGAGATCTGTTACACCATATTCGTAGTACACATAAACAAATGACTATGTTTATGAGTATTTCTCATCTCACTGATGTCTCAGTAGTGAAAAATAAACCGCATAGTGAGCTATTTATAATCATTTATTTCCCTCTGGTGGTGAAAGCTGGTAGAATAAAAGAAAAGCTCATTTTATGCCCAAACTGGTGTTCCAGCAGTGTTTAAGGGAATCTTGAGTGCTTGTCTCTGTGTGTAAGCACGATGATGTTATTGGCTATTTGTGTTTAGGCATGTTAATTATTATTTGGGCAACAAAGTTGTTTTTAAATGTGCTAGATAAATAACAAAGTTTAAGCTAAAAGTTGAAAGTTCTTGTTAGTGTTAGCACAGTCACAGTGGCATTTGATAGGACAAAAAAAAAATGCAATGAACTCTAAAACAGCAGATAACATCTTGATTTTTGCTGTCAGCTCCTAAAAACAAAAGAGCTTCACCATTTTCCAGTGACATTCAATGACATATTAATAAGATATGTCAAAATAGAAGTAGTAGAGATGTTGGTGCAAACACTGGACTCAAAACCCCAGAATACAGTGCAGCTATACAACACAGTTTGACAGTGATTACACTGATTTACAGTAAAGACTTAACTTGGCTATTTAGGAATTTATGAGATGATGATTGCAATGGGGTTGATTGTTAAAATGAACACTGATTTGTACAGATGAAGTGACAGAGCTAGTCAAACTGAAGGAGTAAATAGTCACTGGATTGCTCTATTTAGGTAAAGTAATTAAGTAAGTAAGTAAGTAAAGCTTTATTTATACAGCACTTTTTAAAACAATGTTTACAAAGTGCTTTATGGAAAACATACAGTAGTTAAAGGAAAATAAAAGCAGTAGCAAAAAATAAAATTCAATAAATAAAAGAATACAAATCAAATTTATGGAAAATGAACTGGTTTGAGGAAAGGCTCCAGTGAACAAACGCACTCCGAGATACTTTTTTAAAGTGCAAATTGAATCAACTGCATGCAGGTTGTCAGGGAGAGACTTCCACAGTTTAGGCCCATAGTGACTAAAGGCTGACTCCCCACTTTGTACAACCAGCAGGTTGCAGTAGGATGAACTAAATGATCGAGCATGAGTATATTTAGTGATCATATTATGAAGGTATGTAGGAGCACCACCATGAAGACATTTGAAAATGAATAAAGGATTTTAAAATCAATTCTATAAGAAACATGTAGCCAGTGAAGTGATTTACGTGCCAGAGTAAAGAAGAAGTGACGGATAAATCCCACTGCACCCTTATCAGCAGGTAGTGCAATGTCATGGGCATTGATTAAATGTCTGTAACAGCAGTTATACAGTAGTTCCTGCTGAAAGGCAATTCACAGATGGGAAGTCCGGATCATTTTACTGACTCGTATCTTTGAATCTTGTTCAGCAAAATGAACGAATCTTTTTTCGAGCCATTTCGTTCATTTCAGTAGAATATAGTTAAAATGGTACATATTAAATTCCTCAACACATCTAGTACTTACGCAAACATTGATCACATTTGGAATAAAATAATTAAAAAACAAACAAAAAAAAGGTTAAAAAACCAAGGCCGAATTATGATAAACAGAAATGATTAATTAATAATTTAGGATTAGGCCTTCAGGCGATGTAGACTGTTAGTTCACCTCACCTCCTGATCCGAATCGAACCCGAAGACTCGAGAGGTGAACTAATAATTTCTGTTTCCTGTACAGAACCTGTAGGGGTGTTGCAGCGCATGCTCGATCAACACAAAATGAACGCATCACTCTGAGACAACTCGTTGTTCCCGAGTCATATTAACGTGCACCTATTACGCTTTTTCAGGTATTACTGTACCTTTCATGTAGTGTGTTGTATAGCTGTTTGTGACTGTAAACGCATCTGCAAAGTTTTAAAAATCAAAGCGCACGACAAACAAACTTGTTGACTCCCAAAAGAAGGAACCGATTCTGATCAGCTGAAACGAGTCGGCAGTAATTCCAGATTTACTTCCTGTAGGCCTACTTCATTTGGTAACAAAAGTCCCGCCTCTGGTCTTCATTAGCTGCTCGCTGACAGCTGTAGACCAATTACAACAGACTGGGACATCTGACCAATCAGAGCAGGGTACGATCTCTGAAAGGGGGAGTTTAGAATAAATCCTTTAGAACGGATCATTGAACAAGTCGTTTTTGACACGGGGGCGGGGGAGGTAATGCTGCAATTTAAATTATGAGCACATTAAAGTGTTTTTTTTTTTTGGACCCTGGATGCATGTAAATCTATTGTATGAGACCTTTAAAACAAAATTAAACACGTTTCAAAACCATAATAGGTGCACTTTAAAGATTCTTTAAAAATGAACAACACATCACTAAATGACAGGTGTATATTAATGCTCTCTTTGTAACATGTTGTCGTTTCTATAGTGTCAGCTCAATGCATGGCAGATGCTTCACATAAACAGATTTTAAAATGTGTAAAAGTGTTGATATGATGACATTTTCTGTAAGGAGATGTTTATTTAACATTTGTGTAAGGAGTCTCCAGTGCCAGCATTTTCTAACAGTCCGAAGTTGTAACTTTATGTTTCCGACATCTTCAGGACAGAGAGGTTTAAGCTTTGTGGTTTCTCTGTAAGATGATAGGCTGCGTGTATGTTTTTTTGTGTCTTTTAGACTGACAAAATGAGAGTCTGGTGAGAGAACGACTGTTTATAGCTTCCATAACGGAACAGGAAGTAACTTGTTTGGACATCACGTTCCACAATATTAAGTGTAACTACAAACGGTTAAAAGTAGCCTACAAATCTCTGGCAAATTGTTGTGATTATAAGAAGAAGAAAAAAATTGGGTTGTGCTGTTCTAGAAACTTCGGGGTGTTCGTGTTAACTCGGCTCTATCGTGCCACTCCACTGTGTGATTGTTTTAGTAGAACAGCAGGAAATTGTATAAAACCTTTGGGAACAGTACTGTAGTGCAGTTTAGGTGTCCGGAGAAATTGCCGGAATAAAAATCCCGGGTCCTTCAGGCAGACCGTTTAGCGCTGGAGCCGAGAGCTGTCACTTTGTTACGGACTTCATTCATTGTTCCTGGTTTCTCCTGAAGCGGATTTCGTTATCTTTTCCCATCATGTTCGAGGAGGCGAGCGAGGTGTTTGATAACATGCTGAAATCGTCCTTTCCGTTGACGATTATCGTGTTTTTGCCTGCAGTGTTGATCCTGGTGTCTCCGCTCCCAGCTGAAGCGGCGCATGAATTCACAGTGTACCGCATGCAGCAGTATGACCTACAGGGACAGAACTACGGTACACACCTCCCTCCTCTCAGCACTGTATAACACTTTCATCTCATTTGGCTTTGTTTAAATATTATAAGGAACGCGGGAGTGATGGGCTTGAACACCGTGTGTGTGGGGGGGTCGACCACTTGCATATACACTACATAAAAGTCCGCCTGCTTGTTATTTAAATGCTAGTTATGCTAGCTAGTAGCTGTTAGCTGCTGGTAGCTGACTAGCATTGCGACAATATTTAATTAAAACATTAAAAATAAACCCGCAGCTGGCGCAAAAACGGAAAAGATGTTGATCTAATGTTGTTCTTGTAACGCTAAATACGTACACTAGACGTAGAGAGATACAGTACTGTCAGATACATACATAAATATTGGCACCGTTCAACTGACAATGCAAAGATTATTGTATTCAGTTATTATAACTTTTCTTCTTTTCGTTTAATTCTCATAGGAACTAATGAGTAGTAGTAATTGACACCTATAAATAACATTTTAAAGTTCCTGAAAACAAATTTCATGTCAGTTTACAAAACAAAAGCTGTGTTATATATTGCACTTTCATGTTGAACAAAAATCATTTTCTAAGATATTGAATCTAAACGCACAAAAAAACAGTTCTGTTTTTAACAGTATGATAAATATTGGATAAAAAAATGTGGTCTCTGGGCTTTAGGAAAGATTAATAGTATCATGAATTTAGCAAAGTCCTAGGATATTTTAACTCCAAACCTGGTTGCCTCTGCCAGAAGGTTAATGCTTGGTCATAAATGGATTATTGAAAAATAAAGACTCCAAACCTGCGTCCGAAACAGTGCGATGGTTGTGGCACAGCTCCGTATCTGGATTTGAACCCTGTTGAATTGCTGTGGTCTGAAGTAAAAAGCAATTTTAAATGTTCTGAAGAAGGTCCAAGATGCTCTAGAAATGTCTTCAAGATGCAGTGGATTTTTTTATTTTTTGCTTATGTTCATTAAGGGGGCCAATAATTTTGCAGTTGACTGTATGTAATCATCATGATGTTGTTAGTTGGTATTTTCCCACTGACCACACTTTGTGTGCAGGATCGAGGAATGCAATTTTGAATACTGAAGCCCGTACGGTGGAGGCGGAGGTGCTAAGCCGTCGCTGCGTGATGATGCGACTGGCCGATTTCTCCTACGAGAAATACCAGAAGGCTCTCCGGCAGTCTGCGGGGGCCGTCGTCATCATCATCCCCAAGAACATGTCCACAATGCCCCAGGACATTGTGCAAGTAAGAGCTCAGAATCGACTTCTCATCATCTTTGTTCAGAGACTTAACACGTAACATTAAACATTTTGGGTTTTTTTTTCCTGTAGCAGTTCATGGAGTTGGAGCCGGAGCTGATGGCCACAGAGACCATCGTTCCTGTGTACTTTGCTGTTGAGGATGATGAGCTGCTGTCTATTTACACCCAGACGCAGGTCTCCTCTGCCTCACAGGGCTCCTCCTCCGCAGCTGAAGGTACGACATGTCATCCAGCTGACAGCGCTGTTGAATTCTAGATTCTGATTGGTCAGATGGTGTTGATTAATTTTCTGTAACAGCAGCTCTGAGAGAAGTTTAATTACACATCACAGGTTTATATTAATGCGCTCATTCTAATTCTTTCCTCTTCGTTGTCTTCCTCTTCTTCTTCTTGCCACTTCTTTCTCTTTCTTTTTGTCATCATTCTGTTCCTCATTCACTACATTTCTTCCTTCTCTTCTTGTTCTTTTTTTTCTCCTCCTCTTCTTCATATGCATGTTTCTCTTCTTCCTCTTTGTCTTCCTCCTCTTATTTCTCTGCTTCCTCATCCTCTTTATCTTTGTCTTTGTCTCTGTTCATCTTTTTTGTCTTCTTCTTTTTCTTCATCTTTGTCTACCTCTTCTTTTTCTTCATCTTCCTCTTTTCATTCCTTTTCTTCCTCTTCTTCCTCTTCATCTTTTTCTGTTCGTCTTTCTCTTCTTTTTTTTCTTCTCTGTCTATCTTCTTCATCGTCTTCTTCCTCCTCCTCCTGCATGCGTTTTCACAGTTTCCTTGAAATCTCATGATTTCATCACAAACACACACTAAGCTTGAGGTTCCACAGTTTGGTCTTTGTTTCTGGTGTAAATTTTAATAATTTTTTTCCCCTTTTCTCCAGTGCTTCTGCACTCTGCCACTGCAAACGGATTCCAGATGGTGACGAGTGGAGCTCAGAGTAAAGCTGTGAGCGATTGGGCTATCACCAGCCTAGAGGTGAGTTTTCTTCTTCAGCTGTACAGTGAGGGAAAAAAGTATTTGATCCCCTGCTGATTTTGTACGTTTGCCCACTGACAAAGAAATAATCATTCTATAATTTTAATGGTAGACTTATTTGAACAGTGAGAGACAGAATAACAACAAAGAAATCCAGAAAAACGCATGTCAAAAATGTTATAAATTGATTTGCATTGTAATGTGGGAAATATGTATTTGACCCCTCTGCAAAACATGATTTAGTACTTGGTGGCAAAACCCTTGTTGGCAATCACAGAGGTCAGATGTTTCTTGTAGTTGGCCACCAGGTTTGCACACAACAGGAGGGATTTTGTCCCACTCCTCTTTGCAGATCTTCTCCAAGTCATTAAGGTTTCAAGGCTGATGTTTGGCAACTCGAACCTTCAGCTCCCTCCACAGATTTTCTATGGGATTAAGGTCTGGAGACTGGCTAGGCCACTCCAGGACCTTAATGTGCTTCTTCTTGAGCCACTCCTTTGTTGCCTTGGCCGTGTGTTTTGGGCCATTGTCATGCTGGAATACCCATCCACGACCCATTTTCAATGCCCTGGCTGAGGGAAGGAGGTTCTCACCCAAGATTTGACGGTACATGGCCCCGTCCATCGTCCCTTTGATGCAGTGAAGTTGTCCTGTCCCCTTAGCAGAAAAACACCCCCAAAGCATAATGTTTCCACCTCCATGTTTGACGGTGGGGATGGTGTTCTTGGGGTCATAGGCAGCATTCCTCCTCTTCCAAACACGGCGAGTTGAGTTGAAGCCAAAGAGCTCCATTTTGGTCTCATCTGACCACAACACTTTCACCCAGTTGTCCTCTGAATCATTCAGATGTTCATTGGCAAACTTCAGACGGGCATGTATATGTGCTTTCTTGAGCAGGCGGACCTTGCGGGTGCTGCAGGATTTCAGTCCTTCACGGCGTAGTGTGTTACAAATTGTTTTCGTGGTGACTATGGTCCCAGCTGCCTTGAGATCATTGACAAGATCCTCCCGTGTATTTCTGGGCTGATTCCTTACTGTTCTCATGATCATTGCAACTCCACGAGGTGAGATCTTGCATGGAGCCCCAGGCCGAGGGAGATTGACAGTTCTTTTGTGTTTCTTCCATTTGCGAATAATCGCACCAACTGTTGTCACCTTCTCACCAAGCTGCTTGGCAATGGTCTTGTAGCCCATTCCAGACTTGTGTAGGTCTACAATCTTGTCCCTGACATCCTTGGAGAGCTCTTTGGTCTTGGCCATGGTGGAGAGTTTGGAATCTGATTGATTGACTGCTTCTGTGGACAGGTGTCTTTTATACAGGTAACAAGCTGAGATTAGGAGCACTCCCTTTAAGAGTGTGCTCCTAATCTCAGCTCGTTACCTGTATAAAAGACACCTGGGAGCCAGAAATCTTTCTGATTGAGAGGGGGTCAAATACTTATTTCCCTCATTAAAATGCAAATCAATTTATAACATTTTTGACATGCGTTTTTCTGGATTTTCTTGTTGTTATTCTGTCTCTCACTGTTCAAATAAACCTGCCATTAAAATTGTAGACTGATCATTTCTTTGTCAGTGGGCAAACGTACAAAATCAGCAGGGGATCAAATACTTTTTTCCCTCACTGTATATGGGACTAGAAGGTTGATCTTCCATATTGGTGAAAAAATCAGGCCTTACTCAGTCCTAGAGCCTTTAGTGGGACCACTAATATCATTTTGGGACTTAATATGGTGTCAGCCTGGTTTGTTTATATGTTCAATAATCAGCTGATGATCCTATGCCATCATTACAATGCTTGTCTTGCTGCTGTTCATGTTTTTCAGGGTAAATTAGCAGGAGCAGGAGGAGACGATCTGCCCACCATCGTCCTTGTTGCTCACTACGACTCTTTTGGAGTGGCTCCGGTGAGGAGTTATGCTATCATATGATGATATGTTTTCAGTAATGTGATAGATTGCACTTTAAAAAAAAATACTTTGGAAACATTAATGAGTTGCTTGTTTCATAAAACAGATTTAGACTGAATAAAACAGTAACAGGTGGAGTTTAATTGTGAAATTAAAACTGAATAATAACAAGGTGCTTATTGTCAGCAGCCCAGTAAACTTTTTTTATTTTGTTGATATTATTAAGACATAACATTTGACATATTTAAAAAAAAAAAAAAAAAGAAAAAAAGGTGCAAAATTCACCCTGACATCAGCAAACTGTGTATCAGTGTTTATAATTAATTACAGCCAGTGGCATCCAGGATTTATTTTATAAAAAAAGTTTTTCATGTCTCCCCGAAGAGACCAGTGCAGCAGATAGGGGTCCAAGCATCAGTCAAAACCATCATGCTTGTCATAACGTAGACCACTGCCTATCCAAACCGAGGTGGTTTTGGCCACGCCCCCTCAACACTCAGCACCTACGTTGTATAACCGCATTGCTTTTTGCAAGTCCAGTTTTTGTTATCTCCAATACTTTGTATGTACTTAAACAATTCAATCTAAACATACTTAGTGTGTTTCTGGATGGAGTTTTAACGCTTACTTTTCTGATTTGTGTGTGTGCGTGCGTGTGCTTATCTGATAGTGGTTGTCGTACGGTGCTGACTCCAACGGCAGTGGTGTAGCAGTACTCCTGGAGCTGGCTCGACTCTTCTCTAAACTCTACTCTCACAAACGGACTCACGCCGGGTAGAAAAATCCACTCAATCAGTGTCAAATCTATAGGAAATAAAATACGATCCAAAATATTCTTTCAAATTCCCAGGTGTGAGCAGGCTTTCTTGTTCTTGTAGGTATAACGTGCTTTTTTTCCTGTCTGGAGGAGGGAAGTTTAACTATCAGGGCACTAAACGGTGGCTAGAGGATAATTTGGACCACACAGGTGAGTACACATGTACTATATTTAAGGAATTAAACACTGTGTCATACTTTTTATAGGAAAATAGTCAATGATGGAGTGTAACAGCAGGTCACAAATTATTTTATCGTTTTTATACCACAGCAATGTGGCTGTGGATGATTTCCTGATGTGTATATTTATTAAAGAATGACACACGGTACTTCTTATGTTTGCAGTTATGTGTAATGTTGTGGAATGGTTTTTAAAAATTATTATTATTATTTTTTTTATCTCTGTTAGAGTCCAGTCTCCTGCAGGATAACGTGGCATTCGTCTTGTGTTTGGACACACTCGGGAACGGGGACAGTCTTTACCTGCATGTGTCTAAACCTCCTAAAGAAGGCACACCTCAGCATGCTCTGCTCCGAGAGCTACAAACGGTAACACACCTGCACACACACACCGCTAACTGCTTGCCGTGGGTTGCAAAAAAAAACAACAACCAAAAAACAACATTAATTAAATTTTTGTCATTTGCATTTTTGCATGATGTCATGCCATGTCCTTTTCTGTTCATATGTTAACAATGTCATATAGTCTTACTGCATATAACTTTTTACTGAAACAAAAAAGAGGACTGCTCATTTTTTGCTCGTATTTTTGAGTGATAACTGGAGCTCCTACTTAAAATACAGAAAAGTATAAATATTGTGTCGAGGGGGAAAAGTCACAAGATGCGAAAGAGGTGCTTTTGTTTCTGGGAGTGGTTACCTTCACTTTATGGTAGAACTAGATGATAATAATAATAATAATAATAATAATAATAATAATAATAATACTACTAGAACTGTGGTCTCTTCGGTCATTAAAAATGGTGCACATTTTCAAAAAAAAATGCTGTCGTTCACCAACATGCGCTAGGATTTTTGAGGTAAAATTCTGTTTGTTGTCTTTGCCTGCTAGGAATTTCTTGTTGGCAGTGTTGGGACTTATTTTTAGCTCTGTGATTGTCTTTTTTTTTTTTTTTCATTTCATTTTTACAAATAAAAGTGTGTCGTGCAGAGTCGAGCTACATTAGTCTTGTTTATGAAAAGTCTTTGGGCAAGGGGAACTTTGTGTACATTTGATTTTAAACTTTATTCTCCTGTCAGGTTGTATCTCAGCAGTACCCGGAGCTGAAGTTCTCCATGGTGCATAAGAAGATCAACCTGGCTGATGACACCCTGGCGTGGGAGCACGAGCGCTTCGGGATCCGCCGCCTTCCCGCCTTCACGCTCTCGCACCTGGAGAGCCACCGCAGCTCCATGCGCAACTCCATCATGGACATGCGGTCAGTGACATTCTCTCTGCCATCCCATCGATCTGCTTGTTTTCGTAATGAGCTAACACAGCATGTTTGTGTGTGTCTAGGACTCGTGTAGATCTGAAAAAGCTCAGTAGGAACACTAAACTGATCGCAGAGGCTCTAGCGCGAGTCGTTTACAACCTGACTGAGAAGGTAAGGAAGCTGTTTATAGATTTCTTGACTATAATTCACAGATTGCAGCAGCTATGTCACTGACAAATTCACTTGTCATTAGAAACGCTAAAGGCTGGTTATTCGATGCCTGAAAATATTCTTTAAAGAAGTTGACATTCAGTATACTGAATACACAGATTCCAAATATCATCGAAGTGTTCAAGCTACTTTATGAAGTCACACTGCAGTAATTTGTTAATGCTTTAAATAAACAACGACTGGGTGATGCGAGTGTTTTGTGTATTGTCTGCATGTTCTGATCAGATCCTGGATCTCTAGTTTCACATCAGGAATAAAACACAGAAGATGCCCGAAACCTTACAGCCTTTACCTCTGTTACAAAGCGTAGATAACTGGAGACTCCTTCCATAAATATTAAATAAACATCTCCTTATCGAAAACTTCACCACCTGCTCAAAAATCTGTTTATATAGCATGTGTACCATACACATCCCTGTAAACGAGCTGTTACTATAGAAACGGAAACATTTTAAAACGAGCGCATTAATATAAATCGGTGATTTTCAGCTGCGCTACTGTCGGAGCTGCTGTTATAGAAAATCAATCAACATCATCTGACCAATCAGAATCCAGAATTCGAGCTCTCGAGTAATTCACATTAATGTAGTTGACTGATGTAAGTGTTTTTATCAGTGATTTATATCAGTGTGTGTAGATGAAGGTAAAGTAAAGTGAACACTGGACTAACAGCATCATGTGAATCTCACAGGGCACTAATGCAGATCTGGAGATCTTCACAGACCAGATGGTAAGTGCGTGACTCATGGCTCATCTCTCGTCAGCTCTAGCATTGAGAGTCTGTTTTGCTATTTGATTTAGTTGTTTCAGCACACAGCATTAAAAGCAAGAACCTGCCAGAAGAACTTGGGTTCTAGCTCTTATTATTTTCCATCAGCATGAAAGATATTGATGACTGGCTTGTTGATGAAGCGGTTTTACATTTAGTTGGCAATAACAAGAAGAAGAATGAATAATCCTTATTGTGATGAAATTAAAATGTTTTACATAAGCAGAAAGATAAATTGATCTACAAATTAATTTGTGTTTTTGGCTATGTAATTTTTTTCTGCTTCAGTTAAAAAAATATTTTAAAGCTTATTAGTTAAAGAAATAATTATCTGATGGATATCGGCTGATGCGTGAACGTTTCATTATCGGAAAAGAAACGGTGGCATTGTAGTGGTGCCATCACTAGTTAAAAATAAGTAACTTGCAGGAAAAAAAAGCCCTAAAGTCCTAAGTGCTCAATGCTAGACACAAGGAAAAGAGAAGTTTTTAACCTAGATTTAAAAATAGTTCAATTTAGAGCATGTGATATTTTCAGGGTGTTTGTTCCAGTAATGTGTATTATAAAAGCTAAACTCACTAAGAGCTGATTCTAACAGTGCCAAGATTTTTGACTTAGTCTAAATCATCAAGAACAAGTGCTGCTAACTCCGCCCACCTCAAAGTACTGATTTTGACTACCAACAGAAACAAAACATCCATCTGGAAGTGCTCATTTCCATCAGCCCTTGCTCTTATGAGTTTTCTGCAAAGTCTCTGTACTTGTGGATTCAATTTTAGTAGCTCCAGTTTGTTTATCCTGAAGAAAGTGCAGCGATAGCCGATGGTAATTCATTTAAGAGAGCTAGTTTTAATTTCCCAGCAGCCACTATGTATTTATGGTAATGCAGTAGGCAGACAAACATTCATTTACTGGTGACTCAGCTGGAAAACATGCATTCTGGTTCACCACATCGCATCATACATGCTGTAATTAGCAGGTGCAGGAGGATCAGCTGCTCTCTCTGGTCGACTGGTTGAGCGCTCAGCCTCGAGCCGCCCAGTTGGTGGATAAAGACAGCAGCGTGGTCAGCACCCTGGAGTATTACCTCGGCCGCTACCTCAAAGACATCAAGAGGCATTTCGTCAAAGCTGACAAGAGGTACGTTTAACACAGGTGGCTCAACAGGATGGCACACAGTCATGTGTGTGTGTGTGTGTGTGTGTGTGTGTGTGTGTGTGTGTATGTATGCGTGTGTGTGTGCATATATATATATATATATATATATATATATATATATATATATATATATATATATATATATATATATAAATAAAATCTCCCATTGACTCTCTTTTTTTTTTTTTTTTTTTTTTAAACCTTTTCTCCTAGGGATCCTGAGTTTGTCTTCTATGATCAGCTGAAACAGACGATGAATGCATACAGGTGAATATCCAACACCAAAGATGCATCATGTTTACAGATTTTCAGTGTCATCTAACATTATAAAGGTTCTCTCACTACACGTGTGAAATGTGTTTTTTTCATTACTTTACTTGATTGTGTATGTAATGTAGCAGTAGCCATTTTCTCTGGTGCTAAACATAACTAGAACTCTTTTTGTTTAATAACATAGCCAGGTAGCTAACTAGCAAGGTATGCTGTGGTACTCTTAAGTTCTGTTGTGAAATGTATTATTATAAATATATTATTTAATATGTGTAATATGTTAATTAAATAACAAAAATATACATATGTTCTTCTATTGGTTGTTTGATTTATGTGTTATAGGCTCTGCTTCATACAAGCTGCATTCTCAGATTAGATTAGCAAAGCAAGCTCACTGTACTAGCTACATACACCCACCAGGCACTCCAAAGATTTCTCCTACTTCTTTCCAAGTTCTGTTTTCTTCATATTGTCTTTACCACACATTTAATGAGAGTTAAAGGATAAGTTATGTTTTAATATAATGTAGGGTTATGCTAGCTTATTACTTGCCATACCGTACTTCTTTAGTTAATACTATCCACATATACAGATATGTGTTAGTTACGCGACAGACAATTGACTTAAAATTGTAAATATATTCCTCAAAGTGACATTTAAGTCAGAAATTTGCTAACACCAACAATACATACGTTGTTGTAATAAACATTGTCTACTATGACGGCTGCTTTCAGGCTGAAGTGTATGCATGGTTGTAATTACCAGAACACTTTCTTCTTTCCAAAATTCTTTCAGAGTAAAACCAGCCATCTTTGACCTGCTGCTGGCACTGTGCATTGCTGCATATCTCGGCATCGTGTACTTGGCTGTCCAGGTGAGGGGAAAAAATAAAAGTTGATTATTTTCCTATAAGGTCATGTTCTGAAGTGTTTTAGTTCTCTTACACGACAGTACCTAACTTTACCAACAGTTACAGTTTTAAATTTATAAAAGAACAACACATCATACTTTTTGTCTCTTTATAGTTACATTTAAGGTTGTGAAATGTCCGTAAAATAAGCTGTTTCCTGTTCTCTTGAAGTTACTAAGACAAAAAATGCAGCTTGTCATGTTACCGAGAAATGGCAACACCTAAACTCCTCTGATCGAAGGTGTCAGACAACATAAAGTTACAGCTTTACCTCTGACTGCTACACTGATACTGGAAACTCCTTCCATAAATATTTAATAAAGGTCTTTTTAGCATCCACCATACAAATCCCTGTAAATGAGCTGTTACTATAGCAATGGCAATGTGTTAGAATGAGCTCATTAATTATATATATATTTTTTATATAGTCTTAATTACACAGTAGAGGTTTGAGCTGTTTTTCCATAGGAAGAGGCTGCTTGACTGATGGACTTTTCTCAAAGCTTTTTTAAGGTTTTCCTTTTGTGAGCCAGTGCATGTATGTGCGAAATATTGAGAGCCAATCAGATTGCAACTTAAAGATTTTGAAGCTTTCGTCTAGTGACATGTACAATAAGTATCAATAGCTGCGTTTACATGGACAACAATAATCCACTCTTAATCCGATTAAGACCATGCTCTAATTAAGAAACTACCATGTAAACAGCAATTTTTACTTACCTTAATCTAATTAAGGTCATAATCGAAGTAAGCAATAATCTAATTAAGACAGGTGGAGTACTCCTGTTTTAGTCGCATTATGGACGTGTATTACAGACATGTAAACACCTTAATCACATTATGAGCGTCGTGTGGGAGTTTTCACCGCATTTTGCGACAGGACACGATCACACACGGCAGTTTTACGTTTTACGGCGAACAAGAGAGTTCGGCTGTGTCCCAAATCGCATACTTTCCTACTATAGGCCTGTAGTGGGGAAAAATACATGTATCTCGGCTACTATATAGACGGTAACTACGCGATTTGGGACACACCCACCGCTTCAAGCAGTTGTCTATTAGCACGTATAGCATGACAAATAATTAACTGCACTTAAAGCATTCGTAAAAAAATAAATAAAAACACCCAAAACTGTATACGGTACCATAACGAAGACGAACTGTATGTTGATACGTGAAATTCTGGAGGGACGTCGGACGGCGTGGTGCGGTGACGTAATGACGCGGGCTGTTAATCTAATTATGTTCTAAAACATGTAAAACGGGAACATGACAGGAGTATTCTAAAAGCGACTCATGTAAACACCTTAATCACATTATTATCTTACTCAGAGTAAGGTCAATAATTAGATTACTGCTGTCCATGTAAACGTAGTCGATATGTACAATAAAGGTCTGAGCAGTATTTCAGAGAATAAGACTATTGATAAAAATAAAATGGTTTACTTTGATTTATGTTTTGATTTATGGTACAATTATGAACTACATTTCTCTTGCAGTGCATTATGGGTAATGCACTGTCTGTGCAAAAAAGGAAAATGGTTGTTGATGAGAGATTGTGTAGTTTGGGACACCTAAAGTGCTGTATTTAACCTTCTTGGACTTTGTCCTTGCAGCATTTTGGCGTTTTGTACAGTGTTCTTCGCCGGGTCACGGCACCACGAGTCAAGCAGCATTAACACCACTCCAGCTCTCTTCATCCCTGCAATATGAGGGACTCCTGTAGTCCCACCATGGAGCCAAGAGTGTGTTCATTTTTTCCCTCTCTGACATGTTTCTTCTCTTTCTTTTTTTTTTTTTGGGAAATGGAATATCATTTCCTTGTCATGTTTGCTGTGTGTACGTTTGCCTGCTTGCCCTCCTTTGTCCAGGGACAGCATTTTTACGGTCTTCCTTTCTGTCCAACACTGCCTCATTCCCCTCTGCCTCAGTATGAAGCTAGTGAGATCTCTGCCAAGCAACAGTAAGTCGTCTTCTCAGGCAGCTAAAGTCAAAAAGGGCCAAATTGCAGCTTAGTGTTAGCTAGATAGAGAAAGTTGGTCAGTTTGGAAACTGTTCATATGTGACGCCTTATTTTAGTCAAGAATTTCTTTAACATTAGTACAGCTCGATAGACGTGTTCATTCTCACACGTCCTGATTTTGCAGAGTGACCAGCTCCGCCCTTATTGACCAAGGGACACATAGGTTAATATTTGATCAGGGGGAAAAGCAAACTTGATCATGTGAGGACCTCCTTAGTTTTCATTTTACTTCTTTGCCATAAATTGGTGCTAATCCTGAACTCACACTGGCAGCAACCTGCCACACCTAAGTGAACAGAAGTCATTTAATTTTCAATGCTGATTTCCATATAAATCAAAGTAACTGATAAGGGTGAGAAATGGGAAGGGACAGGTGACATGGCAAAGCTGAGCAAAGTTTAATTTTATGCAAATGAGAAGCGACTACCAATAGGAGTAGGGGAGGGGTTCTGTTTCTTTTTCCGCCACAACTGTGAAACATTTTCCATGTTTTTGTTTCTACATTTATTTTCCAACTTGCAGCTCCTGAGACTTCCCTGCTGAAAAAAAAAACAATAGAAACCATCACAGAAATTCTAATGGTTTCCACTACAAATATCATTACAAACCATCAGCTTACCATTAAAACCATTGTTATTGCTGGTCCGTAATGGTATCCACTAGACAAAAAATGCCACCAATAGAAGCCAACACATTACAAGTAGAGACCCACAGGGACCATTACAGTTTCCATTAAATATAAATATACAATTCCCATTATAACCATTGCAAATTCTATGAGGGTTTCTGTTGATTTTTTTCTCAGCATGATTGGTCTGCTGCTACATGTATAAAGTTTTCGGTACATCAAACTTTTACACATTTTACAAAATTGTAAAATGACACTTCTGAATCGTAAAAAGTAAAATGTCTTGGGTTTTTTTCTTTCATTAGTAGATTAGTACATACAACACTAATACATTTAAGCATTTTACCCCCCTTTTTTTTATTCGGAAAAACAACTGATTTGTGGTCAAAGGGGTGGTTTGATACATTTTATTTTTAAAGACGAAATGAGACGTCCCCTCTAGAGAGCGGTGTAGTGCAAAAAATGACGGTTTAAAGTACACAATATAAATAGCTTAACGACCTCAGTTAAGCTAGTAAGCTATCGAAGGTAACATTCAGTAAACATGTCATGAGATTAAACTTTTGCTAATGGCTGGTTGGATTTAACCTAGGCTCTGCCCTTGTTAACTCAGGGAAACCTGTTACTCAGCAAAATCATCCATCCATCCTCTAGAGTACAAATATAATGTTAATTTATTTGATATTAAAGAACCCGAGTATTAATTTCCTCATTAATGTTAACAACTTCATCTTTAGGTTTCCATCAAATTTCATACATCTACCACTTTGGATAGCCATAACAGTCCGCTGAATTAAACAAACACAATATACCTCGTCCATCCTTTCCTTTGTTCTACACCGCGCCAGAGCCGGAGTCACTCGTTCACATCCTTCAGCGAGAGCGAGACACTTATTTTTTTCCCTGCTTCAGGTCTTTCTGCTGTTATTTATGGAAGCGGATGAAGCTTCACCTTGCACTGATTTTACACAGTTTCCTTTGTTTCGCTGAGATCTAAGGTTTTGTCGGCTGTGCGTGAGCCTGTGTAAGAAAACTTTGACTCTTGCAGCAAACTTTAAATAAATAAGTAGATAGGTTGAGGAATAAAGTGTTTTGTTGAAATACATCTGTGATGCTGATTTTCATTGAAACACATTTATTTAAGTTATAAAAAATAGTCTGTATTCATTCTTAGACTGAAAAATTTCAAGTTTATTTCCCAAAATATATGGTCCAAGGAAATGTCTTTACATGTTCAAGAAATTAATCAAAGCCCTTTTTGTCCATTCAGTTATTTCACTAACCAACAATAAAAACGATGCAGTTTTCTGTTATTTTGTACAGCCCAATGTTGAACATGTATTATAAAACAATGCAGTTTTTCCGTGTGTGACATTTTTGTAGGTTTATATTTACACACTACAGAACTGAGAAACAAAATCCCCACTCAGCTAACAGCAGTGCTATAGAACATGATTAATATACTACATGAAGCAGCGATACTGTTCCCACTCCTGTAATTCTTGATTATTTTCATATAGCATCATATCCTAAAATGTTTTATTTCTCTCATACAACAGCAATGATAAAGGAGTTTGGAGACTTCTTCCATACATGTTTAATAAATGTCTTCTTAGCATGAATGAGCCGCTACTATAGTAATGATAACGTATGAGAATGAGCACATAAATATAAACCTGCAGTACTGCCAGAGTGGCTGTTACAGAAAATTAATCAAGACCATCTGACCAATCAGAAACCAGAATTCAACAGCGTATGGTGTAAAGGGATCTGATAAACTTGGTGTATATCAGGTTCTCCTTTGGCACATTTAACACCTTAAAACACTGGATAACAGAGAACCTGCACAACAATACATTACGTTTGAACCTGTGTGGTGTTTTAAGAAGTCTTGGGCTTGCTGTTATGATAATCTATTTGTCATGTAGCCCGAGTAATAATCAGTGTCACTTCACATACATGCTCAGGCAACATGTCCAGAATAAACTCTTCTAACTGTTCACAAAGTGATAATTAAAAAAAAAAAGTCAAAATCAGCGGTGAATTACGGTCCTGCAAGGAAAGCAGTCAGTCAACACAGGGAGTGTGCACCTGTTTACAGCTGGAACAAAACAAAGACAATACAAGCAATGTTTGTTAACATTAGCGTGTACCAAGGTCTCTCTCTCTGTGTCAATAATCCCCATGATAATGTACTGGATGCTCACATGGCGCTCTATGATGCATTTATTGTGTTCTTCAATATGGATGTGCAAATAAAAATAATAACTGCAGGAACTGGCGGGAGTGAAAGTAAAAAACTAATTACACACAAACTTCTAACATGAACAGATTTGGGCTCTTCAGAGATTGTATTGGATTTTAATATTCTAAAACACTTACTTATTATAAGTGAGGCTTAATATGAAAAAATCCCATAAGGCTTTTATGGTATATCTAGTAAACACCCATTGTTCTGTGTAGACTGTTTTCTGGTTGAGCTCTATTAAAGAGTAAAACATGACAGGATGACAGGATGGAAGGCCAGAGACATATTTCCCTGCAGTTCTTGCCTGGTTTCCCACTGAAGCTAAGCAGGGTTGAGCCTGGCCAGTACCTGGACAGGAGACCTTCTGGGGAAACTAAGATTGCTGCTGGAAGTGGTATTAGTGAGGTGAGCAGGGAGCGCTCACCCTGTGGTCTGTATGGGGCCTAATGCCTCAGTATAGTGAGGGGGACACTATACTGTAAAACAGCACCATCTTTCAGATGAGACGTTAAACCGAAGTCCTGACTCTGTGGTCGTTAAAAATCCCAGGACACTTATCCTAAAAGAGTAGGGGTATAACCCCAGTGTCCTGGTGAAATTCCCCCTATTAGCCCTTATCACCTTAGCCCCCTAATAATCCCCATCCCTGAATTGGCTACTTCACTCTCCTCTCCACTAATAGCCGGTGTGTGGTGGTGGGTCTGGCGCACTATGGCTGCCGTCGCATCATCCAGGTGGATGCCACACACTAGTGGTGGTTGAGGAGATTTCCCTCCCATACTCCACACTCAAAGCGCTTTGAGTGTCTAGAAAAGCGCTATATAAATGAAACTAAACTGTAAGGTGCATTTCATGAAAGCAGATGAGGTATCGAATTCATCGTAATGCATTGTGGAATACTTGTGTAAGGTTTGAACTACATGATTTCCAAGATGGGCCATGGGAAAGTTAAATTAAAAATCAGTGGAAATTGCTATAAAGGCAGCTGATTTAACGCAAAAGAAGGAATCTGGATCGAAAACGGCTCCTGAGCTCCCGGCGCATATGAGTTGTACGTTACGTGATTTGGTGGAGTTTGTACAATGATAACTGAAGTCTATGAAGTTTTACATATTAGCAACTTTGGGTAAGAGGAAATGTGTATAAATTTATATACCCTTAAAGAAAAACGTAGCTAAACAAATAATTAAAGGGTGTATAATTAAAAATGAATCTAAACAGCCCCATGTTGGTATTAATGACTTATACACAACAATAAAACTTTTCCTTCACTTCTACCCGTTTTTGCAACATTTAAACACGGATCCCCTAAAACAATATTCACAGTTTTATTAAAATGAGGGCAAAAAAAAACCAAAACAACATTACAGTCTAAAATGATCAGGGATATTTTTGTTGTTGTTCCTGTAGTAAAGACGGAGTGCCAGAGTCAAACTGCCCTTTTTTGTTCCTTGTAATTGCTGTAGAGGGCCAGCAGGTGACAGTACTGAGCCTGTTATTGGTGCTTCTTGCCGATTCCATTCTGCACGTGATTCCTACAGACAGAGAGAGTGAGAGAGAGAGAGAGAGAGAGAGAGAGAGAGAGAGAAAGAGAGAGAGAGAGAGAAAAGAGAGTGTTGAGGATAAGGTGAATGTCCTTGGTGTATCATTTCACTTGAAGGTGAGAAAGGCCGGGCCTCACGCCAGCTACACGCAAGTCAGCAATTTAATCCTATCTGTATGTTCTGCTGGTGAAACACAGCCAGATCCTATTAAACTCTGTCAGACTTGAAATGCTGGCAGACTCAGGCAGACCCTAAAAGACCATATCAAACGCGATCAGAACCTGAGACTGTATCGGACTTTATGGGACTCTAAGAGACCCCATCAGACAATATGATAATCTATGACTATCAGACCCTATGAGTTCAGACCCTGTGAGGGAGGCATGGCCTCAAAGCCTGTCAGTCTCACAGAAGGAGGGGTGGCTTCAGTGCCAATCAATCTCAGTGAAGAAGGCATGGCCCTAAGGGCCTGTCTATCAGTCCCAGTAAAGGAGGTGTGGCATCTATGTCCATCAGTTCCAGTGACAGATGCGTGGCCTCTTGTTGTCAGTCCCTGTGAAGGAGGTATTGGCTGCATCCGAATATCCCTACTACACTACTGTACAGTAGGCGAAAACAGTATGCCAAAAGAGCAGTATGTCCGAATTCTCAGTATTCATAAATCAGTAGGTGAGAAATACCCAGATGAACTACTGCTTCTGCCGAGATTCTGCAGTCGGGAACCCATGGACACGGCACTATCCCATAAGGCAACGGTACTGGCGTGGAGCTGCTGTCAGAATCAAAAATGGTGGAATGCAGGACGTCAGCTCATGACAAGTCACATGTCAGTGCCAACATGGCGGATGTAGAATGTCTGGATTGTATTCATGCTACACATTTTTACTTTTATACATTTATACGTACTGTATCAACGGCCAAGCAGTCACAGTATGCGATTTCAAACGCAGCCATGGCTTCTGTGTTTGATTGCTCTGGTGAAAGAGGCATGGCCTCAGTGTCTGGTGGTCCCTTGAAGGAGATGTGGTCTTTATGTGTCAGTCCCAGTAAAGGAAACATGGCCTTGAACATAACATGACAAAACAGCATCCCAAACCCCCAAACAAGCATGGAATGGTTGCACATTATGCACTAGCATGTTGTTAGTCGAAAAGAGCCGCAGGACTCCACCTTTAGTCCATATTTATGTGCTATTCCAGCTTAGTGTACACTTGATTCAGGTAATAAAGCACTAATCATGTGTCAGACGTTCTGAGAACAGAGCAAAAACATACACAAACAAAACTAACCCTAACATACCCACACATCTCCTGAAACAAAATGACTGAGAAATCGTTGTTTTTTTCCCCACTCACCCATCTCCAGAGCGCTGATGTCCTGAGTCATGCTTCTCGGCCTTGATCGATTCCTGGACCTCGTCTTCTTCGTACTCGCGTACATCATTGATCCCCTTCATCTGCCCAGTCAGAACCTTCACCACCATCTGCACGATGAACTGCACAGCACACACAAACGGGGTTGAGTTTAGTGAGTGATCTCTCTCATCTCTCTCATAGAACAAAGTGAGTGTCGAGGCAAAACTCATTCTCACTGAATTGAATCAAACTGACTGAATGATTGGAATCACGTGTGCATCCAGGCATCAGTGACAAACAAGTCTATAATACAAGCTTTATCTTTTATCATGTGTATGTAAAGATTTTCACTCATTCAGGTCAGTAAATTGTCTCTGAGTAATCACTCAAGGTTACTGGAACTTGCTTTTTTAATCTTGAAAACATTGTGTCACTCTTTCTCTGGAGTTTTATCGGTTCAGCTGAGTGTTGAGAAATTCCTTGCTTTACACAAATTCAAGCCTTTGGATCTTAATGATTGTCATGTGACCCTAAAGCAAAAGTTCTGGAAGGGAAAAAGAAAATCCAAATGTACACAACCTCCCCTTTACTGTTTTTCTAGTAGAAGTTTAAACATAATACAATGAAAAATGTTTTCCTTGAATTGTAGCTCTCTATGGTCTCCTGGTTTATCTTTTAGGCTATTTTTGATTTCACATTCAGTGGTATAAAGGTGTATGTATATTTACTTATAAACCTTCCTATTCATTCCCATCTGCTCCTTTTGCTCGTCAAGATGGAGTTTCTCAGAGGTTTTCAGACAACTGCAGTTCTACAATAACGTTCCATACCATTTAGTTTATGGTGTGGTCTACACTTGCAGAACGTGTGTATGAGTTTGCAGTCACTACATCGCTGAAGATGAAAATGCACAAGTAAGTAAACATCTACAGACTTCTCCACAAGTGAAGAAGAACAAACAAACTTATCAGTTATTTGGAAGTTACTGATGAAAATGAAAAATGTTTAGAATGAAAAATGTTATTTAACAATTGTCAATTTTTTCCATGATGGAGACTACATGATAACTAAATAATAAATTCACCCTACTGCTCAAATATGTGTGTGTATATATATATATATATATATATATATATATATATATATATATATATATATATATGACAAAATGTAACGGCATTGATTAAAAACGGTTGCACGCTATACGCTACATGAGGCAAGGTGAGAGAAAGGCCTCAGCAAACTTATGAGAATGGGTTCCCTTTTGAGTCTGGTTCCTCTCAAGTTCTTCCTCACAATGTCTCAGGGAGTTTCTCATTGCCATCAAAGCCTCTGGCTTAATCAATAGGGATAAACTTATCAATTTAAAATTTATATCCTGCATTCATATATTTCTGTAAAGCTGCTTTGTGACGATGTCCATTGTTAAAAGCATTATACATATAAAATTGTACTGAATTGAATATTCCCTTTGGTTTCGTACTGTCAGTCATGTATGAGTGCTCCAGTACTGCCTGGGGTGCTGTTAAAATGTTTTTTTTTTTACTTTTATTTTGCTACAGGCAGCAAATTGACAATCCTCAAAGTCTTGGAATTGTGCCATATTGTTTGTGGAAGCCAACTGAACATCATGCTGAGGTCATGCATAGACACCTGTTAGACACCTGATGTTAGACACATCATGTTAGACACCTGACCCGTCTTCTCTGATCTGTGTTTGTATGTTAACAACTTCGTTGTTGGAGAAAGTTACTGTTATAATACTTATACAGATAAGTATTATAACAGTAACTTTCTCCAACAATGAAGGAGAAACAGCAACCTTGGTAACAGCAAGCTTTTCTATTGCAGTGACTGTTTCGTGATAAAATGTTTTATCCGCTTGGTAAAACTGCTTTTTGTCGTTTTGTCTTGTTAGGCTAATATAATACTAGCTAGCTAGAACTAGCATACCTGAAGTCACTGAGGTTAAATCTGTGTGTGTCAAATTCAATTCAAACCAGTAGTTGAAATAAACACTGGCTAGTTTAGTGTGTTAGTGTTGCAAATCACAAACATGTCTACACTGAGTGTGATGAAAACGTGATTCATGATTTGTTGGTGGTTAATTATATGAATGCACTGGAGTGAGTTTGTCCAGAAATTTGAAATTTTATTATTTTGCATAGTAAAATTTGGGTTTGTGTTTTGCATTAATGATCAGGTGCTCTCAGATGGCCTTCGACTTGAAAGGACTTGCTAAATTACACAATCTAGACAAATTTTTATAGAAGAGTGATTGATTATTCAGCGTTATTTCAGAGCCACAGTGTCTTACCAGGAACCAGTAGATGTTCATGAGCAGCAGTGCAAACAGCAGAGCGTTGAAAAAAAAGTAGAAAGGGATGTTGGGGACGGATTGCAGGCTGGTGACGTAAGAGGCGTACAGCACTTTGAGGGGGAACCAGTACAGTCGGAAGCAGAACCTGTAGAGGAGACAAGCACATGGTTACGTGAAGTACCAGCAACTCAGCAGGAGGTAGATAAAAAAAAGACAGCAAACTGGAGAAAACAAAAGAAGTCAGAAAGAAGATAAGTGAACTATCTTCTTCTAGAACTAAAACAATGCTTAACAACAGCAACAATAATGCAATAATGACGTATACAGGATTCTCCAAAGAAATGAAATTAAGTATTCCTACTGTATGTCTCCAATTGGAAATTACATTAAGTCAAGCTTACAGAGTCGTGTAGTTTATACACTTTTTTTTTAGTTTATATACAGTTTTATTTATAGGATTAATTTCCCCTAACAGTAGTGCTTCTGCAAATCACATTTTTATATTAATGTGCTTGTTGACATATGGTAACATATTTTTTTGTAATTTCTGTATTTATTAAACATTTATGGAAGGAGTCTCCAGTGACAGTCAGAAGTAAATCTGTAACTAAGCTTTCTGACATCTTCACGACAGAGGAGTTTATGCTTTACAGTTTCTTGCCAACATGATAAAGTTAATTAGACAACTATAAACACAGCTTAAGAGAGAGACAAAGAGAGGCTGATGAGGGAATGACTGTTTATAGCTGCTGTAATGTAAGTGAGAACAGGAACTAACTTGTTTCGTGGACATTCCACAACATTGAACATAACTTTAAATGGAAAAAATGTATGATGTATTGTTCCTAAATATGATGTACTGTAAAGGTTGGCAAATTGCTGTGGTATTAGAGGAATAAAACACTATGGGACATGCTGTTATTGAAAAATAATCAACTTCAGGGTGGTAATGGTAACTCTGCTTCATTACACCACCACATCACTCATGAAAAACATTTTTTAAATACATTTGTTCAGTAGAAATCAAAGACAGATAATCAAAGTACAATCATGTGCACCAGCATGTACCTTCGACATTGCGGAATTAAAATGTAATTCTTTTGAAGTGTTGTTGCTGTGTCTTTTGCTCATTTCTTATTGTTCTTCTAAGTTCAAATTTTTGGATAATGTTTTTGGTTCTCTTTTCCACCTCTGTTGACTGACTGAGTAACTCACAAGCAAGTGTGGGAATAAGTGGGACAATTTTATTTTTTGATAACTCGTGGCCCAATTTTAAAATGGTCACAGACTACAAATAGCTGTAGTTTGGACACCACTGCCCTTGCACCGCCCCTGCAGTGGTGTATTTGGAAGCTGTAAGCAGATGTCCTGATTTTAGATTCGGTGACTTCTGACCAAAATCTCACAGATGTTTAGTTATACTTTGTCTTGACAAGGAGATCGGAAGTGTGTGTGTGTGTGTGTGTGTGTGTGTTTTTCATGTGCAGGCCTCACCATGTGATGCCAAAGCCCAGAAAGCCCACGCTGGACAGGACATCATTGATCATGTAGCTTTTTCCTCCACGGATCTTGAAGTAGACGTTGAGTTTTGTGAACTCCAGCAGAATGTCGTTGATGTCATGGAGGAACAGCACGAGGAGCCCGATATTGTGATACCTTTAAGGAGAGGAAGTTAAAAAAACACACCAATGTAAGTAAACCTAAAATTACATTGTAGTGGTACAGAGTCTGAGACACAGCTGAGTGCAAATGTTTGCAACCTCCATGGTTTAGCAATGGAAAAAAATATCTCTAATTAATAACCGAAGTCTAAAATGTTTAAAAATAAATAAATAAAATAATAAGATAAAAAAAGGAAATCCTGTAATGGAATAACAACACCACAAACAATAAGACAACACTAAAATGGTATAATGAAGTGGAGCTACTGTTACCAACATACTGTTTCCTCTAATACCACAGCAATTTAACATCGATTACAATTTCTATTTATTAAAGAACGACTGACACATTGTATTTATTATCTATTTATAGTTATATTGAATGATATGGAACATTTGTGAAACTAACTAGTTCCTGTTCTCACTTACATTATAGCAGCTATATTTTAATAAGCCAAACACAGCTTGTCATTTTACTGAGAAACCACAAAGTGTAAACGCCTCTGTCCTGAAGATGTCGGAAAACTTGAAGTTGCAGTTTTACTTTTGACTGTTACAAAGCGCTGACACTGGAGACTCCTTCCATAAATGTTAAACTAACGTTTCCTTACAGAAAATACTACCATTTCAATGATTACACACTTTTGAATCAGTTTATGTGGAGCATCTGCTTTACAAGTCCCTATGACTGATCAGTTATTATAAAAATGATTTGAACCGGTTATGTAAAAATTAAATCAACACCTTCTGACCAATCAGAATCTAGAATTCAACAGAGCTGTGGGATAGGCTGACAAGGTCTGTTCTTCAAACACACCGCCAGGAAATTAGAAATTTGGTGAAAAAAAAAAGACATGGACCAGTGAATTGTGCTCTCTATCTCCTCCACGTTAAGTTCTCTCCTGACCTGAAGGCGTAGGAGAATGCAATCAGTGCCAGAGTGATGAAGTGATGCAACAGCATGACGGCGGAGTCTTTCCTCCACGCATCCATGTATATTGTGGCGTAGATGGAGTGGCCGTAGAAGCTCCCCTGGATCAAATAGACAATGGCGATGTCCGTAGGCACCTGCATTCCGCTCTTCCAGTCTAGTGATCGATTATTCATAGATTAATACATTATTGACTATCTGAAACTAAACAAAAGTTCATCTGTGAAGGATTGGTAAAGAAGATGTACAGTTGAGGTCATAAGTTTACGTACACCTTGTAGAATCTGCAAAAAACAAAATGCAATTTTTATTATCTCTAATTACTAAAACTAAAATAAAAATAAAAAATAAATAAAATTTTCAGATTCTGCAAGGCATATATAAACCTATGACCTCAACTGTACATGCTGTAGAGTTAAATCATTCTGAGGAAATACCTAAAAAAACACAACTGTAACAAGAGGAAGTGAGTGGGTCAGCGGCAGTGCCTGTATTTGTTTTGACTGGTTTACCACTATCAAGATCACATGGAATGTTATTTCTTCAAAATCCTATGCTTAATAAAGTAAGCCATTATATTAAATAAGAAATAAAGTAATCCGTATCAGGCTGTTCTAGGAAAATGATCAGTGACAGAATAGTCTGATGAGTCCCACTGAAGTCCCACTGTTTCACTTATACCACAGTAATTTAGATTATTTTATTGAGAAGAGTACAAGTTCAAAGCCAAAGAAATGCAGTTAGCCTCCAACCAGAAGCACAAAACCACAAGTAGCATTAAGTGTAAAAATAAATAAATAAATAAAATATTTTTTGCACTTACACCTCTACTCTGTGCACTTTGCTTCTCCTGGAACTCAATTAATGGATCTTGTATGGTAGCACTACTTGTATTGTTCTCTGCTTGATATATCGCTTTGCTTGTATTTTTCTCATTTGTAAGTCGCTTTGGATAAAAGCGTCTGCTAAGTGAATAAATGTAATAAATGTAATGTAAAGTGTGAAGTGCAAAAGAGATAACGAGGGAGGGTGTCAGTAAAGTGTAATCTGAAATGTGCAGATGGCCTGGTAGCTGAACAGTGCAAATAATATATAAGGCATGAAAAACAGTGAAAATTGCATGATGTGTGTACATGAGTCTAGAGAGATAGATTAAAGTAATTTGAGACTGTACAGTGCAGTGAACAGAGTGCAAATTTGCTAATGATGTAATGTTTATACAGTCATGTGAAAAAATAAGTACACCCCATGGGAATTGTCGGCTTTTTTGACACATTTGGACAAGCTAACATTTGATCATCTTTGAAACAGTGCCTATTTTTTTCCCAAATATTTTTTTAAAGAAAAAAGATACTTCCTGTCACAGAGATACAAAACAATTCACGTTATAATAATAATAATAAAAAAGAGCACTATAAGAAAAAATAAAATTAAAGGACTACAATCAACTGAATAAAGGATTGAAAATTGGGTAATGCAAGTCCTTCACTAAATCTATATCTCTGCAATAATTTTTTACGAACCCTTGCTGACTTCCCACCCCAAATAAAATAACTAATTATTTTATCCAATGAATCAAAGAATCGTTTTGGCAGAAAATGAGGAATTATCTGAAATAAGAAAAGAAATTTCGGTAATATATGCATTTTGACAACATTGATCCTGCCAATTAGAGAAAGGGGGCGATTACCCCAACTTTGAACATTGCATTTAACCTTTGAGATAAGGGGAGCAAGTTTAGACAAGGAACGTGCCACATTAATACCCAGGTATTTAAACCCTGACTGACTAAATTCAAAAGGTAGATCTGACTGTTGGAGATAAAATGCTGCAGAATTGACGGGGAAACAATCGCTTTTCTCCAAATTTAATTTATAACCTGAAACTGAACTGAAGGTTTCCAGAACACCTAAAACAACAGGCATAGATTCAATAGGATCGGTTACATACAATAACATATCATCAGCATATAGCAACAATTTATATTCGACACTGTATCGGACTATTCCTTTAAATAAGTGAGGAGATCTTAAACGATAGACAGAGGCTCAATAGCGACAGCAAAGAGCAAAGACGATAAGGGACAGCCTTGGCGACACCCTCGTCCGAGAGCAAAATAATCAGAATGAATATTGTTAGTATGAACACTGGCTTTAGGGGATGAGTAAAAGAGGTGGATCCAAGAAATAAATTTATCCCGGAATACAAATTTCCTCAAAACTGCAAACAAGCACTCCCACATTACAATCTCAGGAAGTTCAGGCAAATGCTTTGAATAAATTAGATTAGAGTGTACGGGTATTAAAAAAAAAAATTTTGCTTTTCAGATATAATATAAGGGAGCACGTTCTCTAAATGAGATGCAATTACTTTTGCCAACACCTTTACATCTGCATTAAACAGAGACAGTGGTCTATAGGAACCACAGGAGGTTGGATCTTTACCCTCCTTAAGAAGGAGAGCTATAGTGGCTTGTGTCAGAGTTGGTGGCAAAGAACCACGTTCTAAGGATTTATTGAACACAGATAAAAGCAATGCCAATTTTCCAATAAACGTGTTCAAAAAAATTCATTCATTCATTTCTTCTTTTCGAGCCATTCCTTGGTGGATTTGCTAGTGTGCTTAGGATCATTATCCTGTTGAAAGGTCCACTTTCGGTTGGCCTTACATTATCTTCAATCCCTTGCCAGACTTATAGGCATCCACAACTTTTTCCTGAAGGCCTTACAGAACTCTTTAGATCTTGGCATGATGACACCACATACCTCAATAACAAAGGGAACACCAGACACTAGATATGAGAGGGGTATAAATAAGACAGGTTCCACCTGCACTCACTAAGCAGGTTCTAATCACTGGCACCCAATCTTCAACTCCTGATTCTAATTTTATGGATTTGAAGGTGTGATAAATATAGGGGTGTACTTACTTTTTCCATGTGACTGATCTGTTTTTTTTTCTTAATTCAAATTGTGAAAAATTACTAAAAAATGTCAATTTTATGTGTCATTTGATAGAGTGCATCAGCTTTATTAATGGGCACTGTTTCAAAAAGGATAAATATTTGCGTGTCCCATTTCCATGGGGTGTACTTATTTTTTCACATGACTGTAGTTACATTTAATGTTCTCACTTACATTATAGCAGCTATAAACAGTGGTTCCCTCACCAGCCTTTCTTTTTTGTAACTCTTGAAATCAATAAGACAAAAAAAATGCAGCTTGTCGTGTTAGCAAAAAGATTACATAGTTACTTGTTACTGTTAGTTATGGATGCATCAATAATGGCTTGTGTCAGGCAGTCCTTACAGGAGGTTTTTTTTTTTATTGTTGCGGTGAAAAATGCTTGATTTTGCTCCGGCTTTTTTCAAAATTTGTGATTCAATTTGCTGATTTTTTTTGTGCTTTTTTGCAGAAAACTACTTGAATTGTTGGTTAATTAGACCATTTAGCTGCACTCATAAGCAGTGACGTAAGCGTGCAAAGAAACTGTTGCATGTGAGAGAGAGCACTTCTCTTCTGCAAGAAATGAGCACTGAGACTTCCTTTCCCCTCGCTCTTCATGGCAACTTGCAGAAGATTTTTAATGACCACACTCACTATTATTGCTCTGCAAACTCAGGTGTTTAAGAGCTAAAGAGCTAAATAATATGTTCCATGGCATCCCTGATTGATTAACACTAAGTACTCACTACTCATTTCTGTATCAGTATTGGTATCAAGGATTAGCTAAAAACAATGTACTCGGTCCGAAAATGAATGCTATCAATGCATACTTACTGTTGGTTTTATATTTAGTTGACAACAGACATTTTAACCAATTAAAACCTAAATATTTGAAATCTGTTTTTTTCCTCCCTCTCAAATTTTCTTTGAAATAAAATATCTTTCATGAAGGAATTAGAGATTGAAATTTTAAAATGATAGTTCTTACTGTAAATCCTGAAACATACAACTAAAGTACTAAATGACCGAGAGTCCAAAAGATTGTAACAATCACCCTGTCCAATCAACCTGGTCATCCAGTTCGTCTCGTTTTAATACGTCTTTGAATTCAATCATAGCTTGTGGATTTTTTTTATATTTACCATTTGTTTTGTTATGGGGAAAAAAAAGTTGACAAATATTCATTTAAAATGTACATTTCTTTGGTGTCCATGGTTTCACTTTACTCAGAAGCGTTCAGCCCTACAGCAAAAAAGGAGATAAAGATGAAGAACTTGATGCAAAAATCTCTGTAGCTTTCAAAGACAATTCTCCACAGATTATCATCAGTAATGACTGTGTAACATTATGTGAGGACGATGTGAGTGCCTCACATGAGAGTGACTACAGGATGTCTAAAAAGCTGTTAGTGTATTCACACAGGTTAAGTCTGCTAATGTTTATCGATCAGATCCTCCTCCAGCTCACAAGCCGAAAGCAGAGTAGAGTGCTTTCAACATCAACACTAAATCAATTTTTCCCACCACAATACAAAACACTTCCATAACTACTCATACCCTTAACTGTAAACGCTGAATGCTGCAGAGTGACCGGAACTCTGTGGTTTTTTTTGTTTTGTTTATAAAATCATTTATGCTATCAAGGCAGATGTCTGGATATGTGTATATGTACATAAAAGCTATACACGTAAGGAATAAAACGCTCTCTTATAGGAAAATAATCAACAACTGCATGGTGTGATAAAGCAGAGTTACTGATACCACTAGTTTATGTGAAATATCCACCCCGTGAATGAGCCGTTACTATAGAAACGACAATGTATTACAATGTCATTTGGTGTCATACATGCGGTTACAGAAAATGAAATCAACTTACTGTAAAAGACAGAGGAAGGGTTGTGAAAGAAGCCGTAGCTGCAATAGAAGAGCAGGTAGGTGGTGTAGGACCACAACATCGTGTAGAAGACCAGCTTCCAAGCACTTTCTGGCATCTTCGCCACATCTTTGGGATGGAGACGACACCACTGGGCGAATGGCTACAACAGACAAGATGCAGATTCTTAGCATTTCATGCTAGATAGCAGTTTTTTTATGCTATATTAACACTATTAAGTGTAATCTGTTAAGCATTTAAGAATACTTCCAGAAGAAAATATGGTCAAACCTACAGTCATGTGAAAAAATAAAGTACAGATCATGGAAATTGTTGGCATTTTTGACATATTTGGACAAGCAAACATTTGCTAATCTTTGAAACAGTGCCTATAAATAATGTTGATATACTTGAACAAACCCACAAGGAGAATGAGCTTTTTCAGTCATTTATTTATCAGAAATATCAATAGATGTGATATTCTTCTGTGGAAAAAGTAAGTACACCCTTGGCCTCAGAAGCTAGTATTGCCCCCTTTAGCAGAAATAACTTCTTATAGATGTTTTGCTTAATTGTCCACCAGGCTTGCTGGAATTTTTGACCACTCTTCCATGCAATATTCTTTCAGCTGTTTAAGAGTTTTCTTGCATGTACTGCTCATTTCAAATCCCCCCCTCAACATTTCAATAGGATTCAAATCCAGGCTTTGACTAGGCCATTCCATACCCCTCCATTTCTTCTTTTTGAGCCATTCCTTAGTGTTCTTAGGATCATTATCCTGTTGAAAGGTCCACTTTTGGTTCAACTTCAAATTTCATACAGATAGCCTTACATTATCTTCAAGCACTCTTTGATATGATACAGAATTCATAGTTGATTCAAGGAATGCAGGCTGTCCAGTCCCTGAGGCAGCGAAGCAACCCCAAGCCATAACATTTCCACCACCGTGCTTCACAGCTGGAATGTGATGCTTCTCCTGAAAAGCTGTCTTTGGTCTGCGCCAAACATGTCTGCTGTTACTATGGCCAAACAACTCTATCTTTGATTCATATGCACAGAGCACATTATTCCAAAAGGCCTGGTCTTGCCTATATGCTCATTGGCAAACTGTAGTCTTGCAAAGGCTTTTTCCTGGCATGCCTCCCATGCAGGTCAAGTTTGTGCAATCTTTTTCTGATTGTAGAAGCATGCACTTTACTTATTTTTTTTTAACATTACTATATACGACACCAATAACAGACTTGGGATCTTGGGAAAAGCCTTTCTAACAATTTTGAAAACAAATTTACAGTAACTAAATAAGAGCTAACTAATAATTTTGCAAGATACATTACAGATCAATCAGTCTTAAATTTTTAAAAAATATTTTTCTAACAACCATGAAGCTATGTCATATGTACTCTATAATGTACTCTGACATTAGCGACAGGTGAAAACAATGTAGCATACAGCTTAGCCAAAATCCAGGCCAAACAACAAAAAGGCAAATCAGAAAATTTGGACATAATGTTTAAAACATATGTTAACAATGTTAAGAGACTGTGACATTGTCCAAGCCGTATGCAACAGGCATATTAGGGCGCTTTCACATACACAGTGTTTAGTCTGAAAGCCAGATGAGTTCTCTCTGTCAGCATGGGTCTTTAGGCAGGTGAGAACACAGCAATTACACCCAGGTCTGAGAGCGTCTGAGCAAGTCAGTCTTGGTTAGCTCCTGGTCGTGGGGAAAGCGATGGGACTCTGAATTGACTCGGCTGCAGGAAGCGAATCAACATGCTGTGTATTTTTGGTTGTGGTTTTTTTCTTCTGTACGTGTGAGTTGCTAAACTGAGTTACAGTACAGCGCTGTAACATAGTGGAAATGCCATGCAAAACAAAAAAAGTACATAAATGCTGTATGTGACAAAAAAATGTTTTAAACTAGTTATTTATATATCTAATAATTTATTTAGCTGTGTCCAGTGTCTGACCAATGAAGGAAAGAGTTTTACAAAGGTACTTTCAGCCCAACACACACCTCAGACAATGTTTTTTTTTTATTGCTTTTTGGTTCCTTTAATTACTAAAGGAGTAATTATCAATAGAAAACAAACCAAAATAACTGATTTCATTCTAATTCGTTCTTTAGAAACAGACGAACAGGTGTGAAAGTGCTCTTCGACACTGCAAACCGGTCTCAGGTTCCTGTAAATGGACACTACTTACTAACAGCACCTTACAAAACGGACCTTGGAGATGAGGTGCTCAGTAAATCTTCATGTACTTCTGCTTTGAAAGGAACTGGGAAGGAAAAAACCAAAAACAGGAAGGTAGTAGCCTTCTCTCACAGCACGTACTTCACGTGCTAAAAACTGCTGAAAAAGTATGACACGATTCATAACACTTTTTTTCTGCTGGCTAAGTGAGAAAAAATACAAAGGAGCCAGATGTTTAGAGCAGATATTTTGTGTTTTAAAATCAGAGGTTGTGATGGTAATGTTGTTCATTTTTGTTTTACTGCCAGAAATATTCCATTTGAGACGTCACTGACTGTAAGAAATCTTTGTTTGGGTCAAATTAATAATCTAAAAATGTCAATGTTTAATCAGAAGAGGATTGGACTACTGATCAGACGGTCGTGAGTTCAAATCCCAGCACTGCCAAGCTGCCACTGCTGGGCGCTTGAGTAAGGCCCTTAACCCTCAACAGCTCGGTTGTATAAATGAGATAAAAGTCGCTCTGGATAAGGGCATCTACCAAACGCCGTAAATGTGCTGCAAGTATAAAATTTTCATTAAAATCTCAGAATGTAAGCACTGTTATAAAATCTAAAATCCACCAATAGAAGGATTGTATAGGATGACACTAGTGTTAGTGGCAATGGCGAAACTTAAACAAAATATGCTAATGGAAAGAAAAATCTCTATATTACCTTAAACTCACAGAATGTTTGTGTTTATGCGTGCCCGATTTTGGCACAAGCTGATTTCCATATGACGTAAGCATAGTAATTTTAGCATGTTTGAAATTCAAATGTTTAAAACTTTAGCGGGTTTCAGCATGTACATCTTTGTATACGCACTTCTTTTTGATGACAGTGTTCGAACACGGAGACACAATGACGTTTTCATTTCAAGAAACGATCATTGAATTAAGAAACTTTTATTTATTTATTTATTTATTTACAGTTTTCTTGGAAGAAGTTAGCAGCAGTTAAATTAGACCGTACTCATAGCCAGTTAACAAATGTGGTGAATCTATTTGCAATGTCAGACCTTAGAAGTAGTATATGGGCATGTTTAGGATAGAAAAGTCATGGATGCGTTTCCTGGTGGAAGCTTTAAGGTTGTACAGTTTCGTTACAGTGCTTCATTCTTATCTCTCTGTGATAGTCTATGCTCTGCCCAGTGTCACATGTAGACAGAGGGCTATTATAATCAGAGACATGAATGATAACTATTTACATCAATGAAGCATTCTCTATCCCATTTACCTGGTCTCCAATTTCCCTTCAACAATTAGTGTTGTGCATGGGTGAACGGAGGCCAGGGATGCCAGGGATGCCACAAAACCACACTAAGGCATCGTGTGACACCACTCTTGTAAATAAGGAGCAAAATAATAAGTCTGAGAGATGGTCCACTTTGAAGTGGCAATGTCTCTGATTGGTTCAGACAGCCGGCTGTTTTTGTGCAACAGGGCGAGAGGGCTAAATGCTGATCCTAAATGCTAAATGCAGCCCATCATGCTGGGGGAATTTATAGAGACCAGCTGTCATCAATGACTCCTCATACCCCCTACATCACCTTACACTCCAGCTCCATCTTATAAACACACACTCACGCTTAATCACTGTTGCTGAGCAAAGATAACCCAACTGTCAGTTCTTATATAGTAAGAACTTCATTATTAGGCCTCATTCTGTGCTAGATGTTGATTAGTAAATTTTAAAAGTTGTCACACTTATTCATAAGCATATAAGTAGTAAATTGTCATCTTTTCCATAGCAAAAACTGATTTTACACTGTTTAATTTGAAAATTACATTTCAAGCTTCAATGATATTTGAGCTAACAATGAAACTAAGAGCATGCAGCATGGTGCTGGAACTCCTTATAGAGTAATGATGGATGGAGGATGTTATGTCTACAGCAGTGTCTGGGAGGTTTTCCCACCACATTCAACTCCTGCCTCAGTAGTGAGTATGGATCAGCCTCTTTGAGCCAGCATGTGCCACTGATCTGACACTAAATTATCCGAGTATCTTGTGTGATCTCGCTCCAACCTCTTCACATCATGCAAAGTGATATCAAAGTGTACATTAAAGCAAAATAAAACAGCATAGTCTTGTGTTGTTGTCTGTAGACTCGACTTCAGCTAGTCTGAAATATTTTTTTCAGAATAATCAAGTACATTTTGCTGCTTGCTTTACCATCTGCCTCGCTGTTTTTTTTGCCACATCCCCACAATGACAACTAATGTATGTAATAGTTGACTAGTCAATGCAATCCATATTCTCTGCAAAACTGATTTTACCTCTTAAGCAGGTTATAAAAGCTGAACGAAAGAACTCTTTTTTGCAGTGGGAAAGTATGGCAACTGTCAAGTTCAGGCAGTTACACCACAGTTGGCCACACATTAAGTGAGTCTAAAGACATAAGGCCTCAGCATGCTTCATGCTGAAACAACATTTGGCTGTTTTTCTTGAACAATATGACATAAGCATAAACCTCATGCAGAGACTTCACTCACCATGAAACGTTACACAAACAACCCTGTGATTTGATTGGTTGTTACAAACAAGGCATGCCTAAGTCGATTCATTCCAAGCATCACATTGGTTTCACTAGCATGCTAAACTCAGCATCCTCAACCCTCGATTTATTTAATGGTATCATGCTTCTTATTTCTATTTTCCTAAGCAGATCTTCCTCATCCTAGTGTTCTATCATTAGTTTATGTACTTCATATTTATGTACAACTCCCGTGTTGCTGTAGTTTATGCTGTCAGTACTTTGCGGATGCAATCCTCTTCCTGCAGTCATGGAAATTGTCATGAAATTTTAATAGCTCCATCTGCAGTTCTGAAGAATCTGATGGCCAAAACAAAACTGCAGCGGACAGGTGGTTTCATCTTCATGCAACTCTCACCAGATGTAATCTCTGCTATAAATATGTGGAGTTCAGATAAACAGCATGGCTGCTGGTGTACAGAAACCTCACAGTAGTTGGTCTACTTCCTCTCTGCCAAAATGACATTTCCTCTGTGAAACATACAGTTTCCACAGCAACCAATGCAGCCTCAACAAGACATTTCTCTCAGCCTTTGCGTGTGATCTTCAGAGCAGACATGAACAGATCAGCATGCTAAAAAATGCTGCGTAATGCAGCTTATTGTGATCCAAGTCATCTTAGTCAAACACAAAACAGTATACACACATTTGTCCTTTTAAAGGGCTGAGCCAAAAAAAAACATTCCACTGCAAAATATCAACAGCAATCACTTTGTTGGAACTGTTTCCTGTGAATAATTGAGCTTTTGATGATTTGTTGGCCATTTAGGTTAAAAGAGGAAAACCCCAGATCTGATAAAGATCTAACGCTTCTCAGTCATACCCTAAGTATGGAAGGACCACAGCAAGACAAAACACATAAATCCTGACATTTACTGACCCGTTTGTATGGTGACTTCTGGTGATTTACACTAACAGTATCCATCAAAGACCAATGTTCACCATCAAACACCGACACTCTCCATCAAAACACAATATTTGTTAAATACCAATGCTCTGCATCAGAGTCACTGTTCTCCAGAAAACATCATCCATTTAACATCAAAGCTGTTCAACAAAAACAATCTTCAGCAAACACCAATGCTCTCCAAATGTTGATGCTCTCAATCCAACATCAATACTTTTCCTCAAACACCAATTCCCTCAAACAAAGACCAACTCTCTTCATTCAGTACTGTTGCACTTCATCAAACACCAATACTCTCCAACCAACACCAACACTATCCAGTATACACCAAGGCTTCCCATCAAACACCACTGCTCCTAAACTGACACTTACACTCTCCATCTAACACCACAATTTTCTCCTACCAATACGTATACTCTCCAGCCAACATGATTGCACTGCATCCAACACTGATGCTCTCTCCAAACAACACCATCATCTCCAGCAAACAACAATGCTCTCCAACCTACACCAACATTCTACAGAAATACAAATGCACTCTAGAAAACACCAACAAACCTGGAGCTAAACCCTTGTATAACCTTAGAGAAATTGATCATAAGTTGCACTGGTTAAATGTTTAAAGGGAAGCATAGCATTGGTTTTCAACAACTTGTCTTTATAAGCAACACACCATCATTTCTCTGTAACAATGAAGATACTCAAATACATCTGCCAAGTGACCACATGCAGCTGGTATTTGAATCAATCATTACACCTGTTAGCAAGTGGAGGCAATCTGGCAAAGCCCTCTTTGTTTCATTGTTTGTCATTAATAATACACAGACAGTGCAACATAAGCTGATGGTTTAGTGAACAGCACAATGGCTCCAGGTTTATACCTCAGGCAATGTGAACTGAAACCAAAACTACTGTAATTGCAGAGGAGAGAAGCTTACCTTCCCTTTCATTTATTCGTTCAGTCAATTACCATATTTAAATCACTCTCATGTGGTCACTAGGGGTGTCAATATTAAAATAATTTTGTATAATTTTTTTTTTACAAAAGTTTCTTTTTAGTTCATATAACAAAAACAAAAGGAAGCAAAAAGGTCAAATCCCCTAATCAGTTCTAGATTAGATTTCGAGACATATGTCTGTAGTAATTATAATTGAGTTACACAGGATCTCTGCTCATCACACTACAAATCGTCACACTACTCACACATCACTACAGATGCACCTTTATTATAAGTGACTGATGTACTGAGCATGGCCATGCAAGTTGTGTTTGATGATTAGTAGGCCACATGATCATAACCTGTGCTAGGAACTCAATAACTTACCTAACAGCACCAGAAGAATCGCTTCTCTGACATGTTTTAAAGGTCATCTATATTGTATCATTCCAACTTTTAAGTTTTAAAGTTGAAAAACACTTCCTGGGGTAGACACCCTACCTATAGAAGGTGAAATATGGCATAATCTTTCCAGACGGATGCACACTTGGTCCTTAAAAATTGCTGATGTGATGGATTTGGACAGGACTAAAATCCCAGAGATACTCTGGTAATAACTACATTACTCCACCTCCCTAAGTAAAACTAGTCCAGTCTGAAAAGTGCTTTAGAAAGATATTTTTGAGAATAACATTTCAGTGTGAATTTACATCTGGGATGAATAAAGTGAACCACTGAACAATCGAACTACCGATCAACTGATTGATCTGTCTATCTATCTATCTACATAAAATCTTAAATTGACAGTATTTATTACATTCAAGATGAAAAAGAGTGGCTCTGAGGAAAGGTGGCTTGCTAAGCAAAAAGAAAAATGCATTTCAGTTGATATTTTGAAAAATACAATGTTGAGGTAACCATCTGATCATACACTATGACTAACTATGATATGCAAGACAGGTGATGCAACCAAATATTGCACTAAACTCAAGTAAAACAATGGTTACTATATGAACAGCACATCTGCACAAGAAATAGTACAGTCTCTATAAAGTTCCACAGGTCTCCACGAGCCTTACAGAATCAGGATCATTACATACTGTAATGGCAGGAAGTGCCGGACGTTTACTGGCCTGATTGTTTGTGTTTGTGGTCTCAGCTTAAATGGAAGTTTAGCGATGGCCACCACTTTGACTACAGAGAGAGAGAGCGAGGTAAACAAACCTACTGATCCCTCTATCAGGACATGTTGTTAGAAATCCTCTGTTTTTCACTAAAGAAGGTTTTTTGGGGGGATTTTTAATCAAATTTCTCCTAATTTCGTCGTTGCTATTTCTCACTTCCTACGAACCACAGCTACGAACCCTGGGAAGACAAAAGATAACCTCTCTAAGACACATGAAACTAGCTTTTTGAGCTGATCGTGCTTGTTATACAGTAGTAGGAATACTTGCAATAGTATTAACTAATAAGCTAGTGTTGCCCTGATTGATGGGAGTAATGAAAGCCAGACACTTATCCTCTCAGCCAATGATAATATGCCATTGTTAGCATTCAAACTTGGGCCATTTCGGAGCCCCAAAATTTTTTTAAATATGAACTTTGGAAACAATAATACATAACCAACATGCCTAGGAGAACAAAGAATTTCTATATAAATTCCTCAAGCACCAATCAAAATGTACCCGAACTACAAGTTTCAGGGGCAAAGTCTGGCACAACACGGTTGATTTTAAAGCTATGATTGCCATGTTTTGTGACGCACCACAGAGGTGGTGCTTTACATTTGTATTTACATGTATGGCATTTGGCATACACCCTTATCCAGAGTGACTTACAGAAGTGCTTTGAAGTCTCTATATACCCATGCTTTAGTAATCACTTGCAAAAACCTGTACCATGTCATTCAACATTACACACTGTCACAAAATAAAATACTGTATCTGAATTTGAAGAGATGTCAAATCTGATAACAAACCAGAGTTTCAGGCAGGCATTGGTTGATACAGATGTAGAGTATCGGATCCTTTGTGCGCATCTCCGTCATCACACACCATTGTGATGTTCCAACTAGTGCCCAATATGGAAAACCTATGCAAATGGACAGGTGCTGGTTTTTAAGCAGTAAGGATTTTGCATTTTGCTGAAGGAACCACTGCTAAGACTAAACCACAACCTACTAATGACAACTCATTGAGAAACGTACACACATTGCAATGTGGGATTGGGTGGGCAGTCACACGAAATGCAAAAGGTTATTACAAGTCATCTCCCATTTTCAATTTCAACGGATCAATACAAACACACAGGTGCGTGATCTTTGGTGGACTTTCACACTAAATGCCGCAGGTTACTTCAGGCCATCACATGTTTTGCTTTTTAAAGCTTGTGTTTGGCAAACTCAAGGGCACCCTTTTTTAATACGATCAAAAAGGGACGTTAACATTTGGCCGGCATGGTCTACTTTGGAAATAATTTTCCCGAAACTCGGAAGAGAAACAAGACAGCAGACGGATCAACGAGTCCTTCAGCCTTTTCAGCCTGTCACTCCCATTCCATCACTGTCTTGTCACAGCCACAAGGACGAATACTTTTTACATTAACAAATTCAATGCAAATTGAATGTTGTGTTCCAAAAAATAGACGGTAACTCAAAGGGCTATTGGTCAAATCAAGCAGAGATGTTTGGCCGTCTGTTTAATAACAAGGGACTATAATTGTTCTGCTGTTATCGGAAAATAAATCAACGAATGGGTGAGGTGATGAAGTGGAGTTACTGTATCAAAGGTGTTTATTTTTCCAATAACAGCACATCCAGAAGTATTTCATTTCTCTTACAACATTTGCTGACAATTGCAATTTTTATTTATTGAACAATGGCACATACTTTTTATCTATTTATAGTTACATATAACTCTTACTAATTTAATAAGACAAAAATGCAACTTGTAATGTTACAGAGAAACCACAAAGCATAAACCCCTCTGTTGCCAGAAAACGTAAAGTGACAGCTTTAGCACTGACTGTTACAAAGCGCTGACATTGTCCTTCCATAAATGTCAGTAAACACATTTCTCCTTACACAAAACTTCACCATATCAGCAATATGTTGAACACATTTTAATAGAAAAAAAACTATTCATGTGGCGTGTGCACCGTACAAATGATAACATAATAGAACAAGTGCATTAATATAAACATGTGATTTGCAGCCGCGCTACTGTCAGAGCTGCTGTTATAGAAAACCAATCAACACCTTCTGACCAATCAGACGTGAGAATGTTTCATGTGCCATTATTGCCGAAATTATGTAGTTCAGTGTGTTATATAAAAACAACTTGGCTCCATGAAACTGTCCTGAGAATATAAATTCTCACCAAATTCTCACCAAGTGTCCACCAAGATACAGAAAACTTTTTCCCCCACAATCTTGAATGTTTCATGTTTGCATGAGCATCTAGGAGCCATAAGATTACTACATGTGCACTTTCCCTAGTTGCCCTTTGTATCCCAAGACTCATATCTATGATAAAACAGCAGTGATCTAAAGGCCACCATCCTGAGTGGATTTGTTGCGGCAATATATACAAACCTTTAACACCTGAGTCACCAAAACTGATTTCAGTTTTCTGAGCACTGGATAAACCCAGATAAATAGGGATAGGGACATGTGCCAAAAACTGATTACATACAATAAACTACCATTTTCAATACATGGACTCTCCAAATTACAGTGACTACTAACATGTTCCAAATTGTAAGGAGGGTGCTTAAGCTGAATGAACACTGCACAACTTTCAAAAACACAAAATAGCAGCCCTGTGCATACTACGCGACTTTTGTTTGGTGGACATAGCGGTGTGCCCGCTCCCCACGAGTGTGCCCGATCCCCAAATCCTACTTTCTCCAAAAAACAAAAACACACAAAAAAAGAGCTGTATATAATGTGACTTTTTCCATAATTTTTTCCTTATTATTGTGCCTATATTTGACCCCCTCATCCTCACACAAAAAATTGATGGATGGTATACTGGATTCAGAGATCTGTTGCGCATGACCGCAGATGAATTTGTGTCCGTCTGTGTTTTTGTTCATCCTCCTGGGTTTTTCTGCTATTTTTTGTTTGTCTGTCTTATTTTTGTTCATCTCTTTTTTTTGTCAGCCTATGCTGTTTTTTATGTCCATTTTTGTCAATTTGTCTATTTTTTATCCATCTCTTTTTGTCTGACATTTTATTGTTTATTTTCTATTATTATTTTTGTCTTTATATTTTCTTTTTTTGTAATTGTAATGCAGCCTAGTGTATGAGGAAGATGCTAAATTATTTTTTTTAAAATACTGTTTATAAAACATTATTACTACTTTAGAATATTTCACACATAGAATACCAGTTGAATTTTTTAAAATGCAAATTTCACATTGTTCAGAGCACTTTTGTTGTATTTAGTCAGACAACAGGTGTAACATTATCAGATGTCAACAACAATAAAAAAAAAGAAAGAAAGAATTTTAAAAGTAATATCCAAGTAAACACATGTCAGCAGTTGCTTTTTAATGCAGAACCATCCCATCTACAGTCAACACTAACAAACTACTGGACAAACTGATTAAATATTTCTGGTATTAATGAAACAGTATAGCATGTATACAGTACACACAAATCTACACAATCATAGCAATATAGATGCCTGTAAAATGATTCATGTTGTATGTATTATCTCCCGAAGATGACATTTACAGGATAAGACAATGCAGTAACTAGTGATCTTTATGAGCTGTGATAAATGTCAATGCCACTGAGACACTGGTCAAAGTGCTCAGGTAACTCATTAAACTGAGGAGCCTTGAACTACTTACTATGCACATACCACGCACACACATTATCTGCAACACAATCTCATGTATCACTGCTCACTCTCTCCAGCTCGGATGCTGTTTAATAAAGATGCAGTGCTAGACATCCGGGTAGCATTACCAAACCGTTTCAAATATTTAGTGAGAAAGTGATCGCTCAGGTATGGATTTTTTATTTTTTATTTAATCCTAATAAAAAACAAAGAGCTAGGAAAAACCTCAGTGCAAAATGAAGGATGCAGATGGTTGTCATGGTTGTATGAGAAGGCCTGAGATAACTGCCACATCCTCCCATGATCCTCTCTGTCTGCAGGCCTACAAAGTTAATGAAGCAGTGCTCCGTGTTCAGGAAGCTCTGCTGCATGTGCACTTGTGCATATCACCATGCATGTCCTGAGACTAATTAAGCAGCATAACCACCTAAACTTTGATCACAGTTTACAGCAAAGTCACAAAAGAAACAGCAAATGTTTCCCCAAGTTGGACCAGGCCAAGAGATAGTTCTGTCGGTCAGATTATTTTAATAATACACAAAACATGTGTTCCATGAGAACAACACAAGTAATGCTGCCAAAAACAACACAATTAAGATGTCAAGGATTTAAACAAATAAACTCAATGCTGAAAAAAACCTCACAAATTTTGAACATCCAGCACAGCGCCATTTAATCCATTACTTAAAAAAATGGAAAGAATATGGCACATCTATACAATAAATGCCTAAAATAGATCATCCACCAAAAGTCAGTGATGGGGTAAAGAGAGGATTAGTCAGAAAAACAACCAAGAAGCCAAGAATAACTATGAACATGATGCTATCACCACCATGTTTCACATCATTTTCAGAACTTTTGGTGTTTGCATTTTTAAAGTCCATTAACTCTACTATGAAAATGGAAAATGTCTGACGTGCTCTTACTTATGCCATCAGAGTAACCATATTATTTTTTAAAAATTAGTAGAATTTTCCAATTCTGGAAAAGGTGCCTTTTAATTTCGTACTTCAACAAACAAGAATTATTTATTGATTAATTAAAAAAGTTTTTATTTCATTTGATATCTTAGTGAATCTCTATTTCTTCGTTGCATGTGTCATAAAATATTATGTTTTACTTTCTTTTACTGTAGTCATTCACTTATCTGTTGATTTTATGACTGTTACTGTTTTATATGGAAAACTTCAATGAAACACCAGGGTATGGGCAATATTTTGAAACGTCCTCAGTAATAATAATAATAATAATAATAATAATAATAATAATAATAAGCAGTAATGCTTTACTGCAGTAATGATTGGGATATATCGTATAACTTGCCAGAGAAAAAAACATATACAATCTATATCCATATCCACATATCCAAAATAAGGAAGCGTAAAATTAGCATTGCAGCAGCTCACATCTGCTCCTGCAGAGTTTTGTAATCTCTTTACTCTAACAACAACAAAAAAATCAGCTCATGACCAGGTCTTATTAATAATTGTGCGTTCATCAGACATCAGACATACTGACCATACAGTAACGTACCACAAACAGGTGATAAGTCAGTGCCCATCTCAGACTGGTCCAAATCACCACGCAGAGGAAGAAGAGCACGATTTCTGTCGGTGTGAGGTGTGCATGATCCAGCAGTGTCTGTACAGACAGTTCGATGCCACAGTCTTTACAGTCTCTATAGGCATCCAACAAAACGCTACCAGCTGTGGAGAAGAGCTGCAAGTATCCCGGCATGGGCTCCTCCACTGACACACCTGCCATGCTTTCTAACACTCCTGGAGCTCTGTGCAGACTTTTCAGGTGTCAAATGTGGTGTTGGGAGTGAATTTAATCCTTTCTTAGTGAACCAGAAATTGAGGCTTTAAGCTATTTAACTTCACAGTAAGCCTCCTAAATCCGTATGCCCTTGAATTTAAAAGCGGGTATTTATCTAATATTATATTATATTATATTATATTATATTATATTATATTATATAAGCACACACCTTTTTTTTATTTATATAACTGGGCTGCAAATAAAGGTCAGAGATAACAGTGACACAGACATCCAGCTTCTAATAGTTCTAACAGTCTGGATGCTTTATGGCATCTCCACTGTCTTGAAATTAATGTTAAATAGCAAAAACACCTAATAATTACGAGGATGGACAGCAGTAAAAGGAGTTAAGCTGAAATAAAAGGTCGGTGAAGATTAAATACCGCACATGAACTGTTTTAATGTCCCAAATAAATGGCGATGCTCTATTTCCCGTTATATCGCCGCCCAGTCGCTTCATTAACCATCCACATCTCTGTCAGGAACACTATAATCTGTAAATAATTTCAGATGAAATAAAAGCAATACAAATCCTAAATAACCCCAGGCTCTGTGGGAATCCGCCTGCTGCTGCTGATCCGCTTTCAGTCCACATTGTGTGTTTTTTTTTTTTTTTTTTAATAAAAAGCCGGCTGTATTTTAAAGATAACTCGCTGTAAATCCATTTAACAGATTACAATTATTTAAAAAATAAGTATGTAAATAAACATAAACTGTAGCTACAGGTGGTGACGTCTGAACCTCCGCTCTCTCAAACAACATGCTTAACGCTTTAAAAAAAAAATAGGGCGCGTGAGGCAACGCTGCGTCGTGACGTCATGACGTTGCGCTGTGAGCGTTTAACAGTTTCTGAACCAGTGTGACGGTTTTAGCTAGAGGAAAAGTGATTAGTATGTCACGTTAGGCCATCAGAATGATTTGTGCAGAGTAATAAACTGTTTAATGGTCTTTATATATACTCATGAAACTAATAAAATGGCCTCTGTATATACAATAAAGCCAAAATAGCTAGCTGTTTGGCCTGTTGACTGGTGAACTAGCTTCATCCTTAGCAAGAGTAGACAAATCTGTCAAAATATACTGTAACACACAATGTTTTGGTCATTGCTGGAGTAGTTTTTTTTAATATTCATTCATTTGTTCCTCTCCAGTAATTGCTTTATCCTGGTCAGTGATAAGAGTAGCATGGGCAGTGGAATACATTATTGATTCATTCATCTTTAATAAGCACTTAATCCTGGTCAGGGTGGCAGTGGATCCAGAGCCCATCCTGGGAACACTGGGCCTCAGGCTGGAATACAGACTGCATAGGATGCTGGTCCATGTCAGGACACCATGCACATGCACAAATTCACAAACAGGCGTGATTTTGTGTGTCCAGTCCATTTAGGGGCATGTTTTTGGTAGGAAGCTGGAGAACCTGGAGGAAACCCACACCGACATGAGAGATCATGTGGAAAAAACACACAGACAGTAAAGGATCAAATTGGTGATCCTGGATCTCTGAGGTGGGAACGCAATCTCCTGTACCATTCTGCCGCCCCAGACTGTAAGTCAGCACTACACAGCACTGAAAAAGGAAATGGAGCACCATAGGCCACCACTGAGCAGATATAGTTGGGATGGTGATTTATTCTCAGTATAGCAGTGACACAGATGTGATAGCGTGTGTGGTGCAAGTACAAGTGGCTTGTGTATATTAAGTGCTGGGGGTTTAAAACACATAGATATGACTACTGCTTTGAGACACACCCCACTTAACAAAAATCTGCAGTTAACCCTCGTGCTGTGTTCAGAACACTGATAAGGGCTAGCAGACGATTAACACATATTGTGCATTGAAAAAAAGATAAGCTTTAGTCTCTAACTGAACGCCTACAGAAGTGATGTGTTTAACAGAGTGTTTAAAAACCCAATCAACACTGCTATACACATACCTGTGAAAACTGTGCTTTCTTCAGCCAGATTGTTGTTGTTATTGTTTCATATTGCTTTTTATCTTACCACGGTAATGTTAATGATAAAACTTTTCATGTAGAATGGTTTTTTTTTTGTATTTTCAACACAGGCCTAATCCCAAAATGCTTTCTGATGACTTAATATACTTACTATATAGACTAAATAAAATAGCATTGTACAACCTACTTGCACTATAGCCTCAATAGAACAACATTTGCGATTTAGCCACATAACTCTTTAACAATTTCAGTGTGTTTTCCTATTCTTCAAACTATACTTTGTGCTTAAAGTGTCCATTTGGTTGATAGTAATGTGGGTTGTGTGTTGGTGGTACACGTTATATATATATATATATATATATATATATATATATATATATATATATATATATATATATATATATAAAAATAGCGCCCCCTATTGTAAAGGTTTACGCAGTACACCATTCACAGCACGTGCTGGAGGGTAAAAAATAAAGCGTCACATACTAGATGTGAGCATAATAGACTTGCAAAGATTTAACACGATCTTGTTTAGTGTATGGCATATATTTTTAGTAGTCATTAATTAGATGAAGATTTATCATCATGTCTGTACTATCCATGAGACTCAGACAGTCTCAGCAATGTGAGTGAGAGGGACGACTGGTGTACTTTCTCAGCTGCCGTTAGATTCAGTCAAGGATAGTGCCCGCCTAACCACTTTATTGACTCTGAGACTGCTGGCTAGCATTCCTCCACATGTTGTTCCTCTGGAGGTCTCACCTCATAATGAGAGTTATCAGTGTGTGGCATGAGGATCAGAGTGAGAGAAAGAAAGAGGAACTTTTTCTGAGTTTGTGGAGATTTTGGTGCATTGTGGTCATTCCACATAACCCTGTATGATTCAAAAGACTGAACTGAAAATGTTTTGCCCACTGCTCTGACCAAGGAGCTTTTCAAGCACGTTGATGTGAACTCTACAAACACGTCCGCTTTGAGTCCTGGGAATGATGCTGAAGTTTTGCGAAAGCCGAAGAACAAAACCTGGATATCTCACTTCAGCATCTCAAAGAATATCAGAAAGGTAAACTGATTTATTGTTTTTGCATGCAGACCTTCATTAAAAAAAACAACAACAATGACCCACACACATCTGTAATGGCTGATAAAGAACACAAGTGTGTTCTTCACACTTATCAGTATCACTCTACAGAAAAATCTATAGACTGTTACCTACTTTCCATTTCTAATTTATTTGTTTCTATACCACTGATTTCCTAATGAGATTGATGGAACACTGACTGGCCTGCAAAATCACCAACACCTCAATCTTATGGAGCAGGTGAAATAAGCAGTGAAAAACTCAAGTGTACTGAATACTGAAGTGTATGCAATACTGAGGTATTTGGAATACTGAAGTGTACAGAATAATAAAGTATTTGGAATACTGAAGTGTACACATTACCGATGTACTGTATGTTGAATACTGGTGTGTACAGAATACTAAAGTGTACAGAATAGGAATAGTCAAGTGTCTGGCATACTGGAGTGTATAGAATGCTGATGTGTACAGAATGCTGAAGTATTCAGCATACTGAAGTGTCTGAAATACTAAAGTGTACAGAATACCAATGTGTCTTGAATACTGAAGTGTAAAGAATGCTAAATTGTACAGAACAGTAAAATGTATAGAATATTGAAGTGTACAGAATACTAAATTGTAAAGAATACTGAAGAGTACAGAATACTGAAGTGAATGTGTCATTTGCAAACGATTTGGCTCTTTGAACTGGATCTTTTAGGTGAACATTATGAGCTGACTCACTTGTATGTGCCATTGAAAAAAATGTATATATAAATCTTCATGAAGCATGGACACAGCAGATCAGTAACTTTAATGTAGGGATGCTTACTGTATTTGTTAATGCACATTTATTGTTAGCATTTTTTTTTTTCAAAACCACAATGCACAGTAAGGTTATTTAAGTTTTCATAAAATAATTTCAGGTGTAGTTGCTCCTCTTTGGCTACACACTGGCCAAAATATCAAAAAATTTTGTCTGGTTTAGAAAAAATGGCAATCAGTCGTTGCAGAGCAGAAAGAGTCAACTCTTATTGGTGAGCTGAGCTAAATCACTGACTCACAAAAAAGAGGCAGCTTATGCTTATGATGTATAAGTCTAAAAACCTCAAACCTAACAGCTCTGACTATGAGTTATTACAGGACTGTCAAGATGACTCACAGAATCATCTGACCCCCCACCCCCCGAGATTTTTTAACAACTCTGAAGCAAAAACAACTCAAAAAGTGTCCTAACCGTCCTAAAGTCTGTTGTTTTTATAATTTAATATATAAACAAGTCCAGTAAAGTTGTGTGTTTTCCTCTTTATTTAGTATAACAATTCACTCTACATTACAGCAATATTTTGTATAGAAATGTCAACAAGACTCTAGATTCAAAATTCGATAAAAGAGGGATTTGAATGTAGATCCTGTGGACGTCACTGTGTGTCATACTATGTATGGTTATGTATGTGACAAATAAAATTTTATGTGATTTGACTTGATTACTCATTAACAATATCGATCAGATCTTTATCAGCGAGGCCCGCCTGCACATGGTCAGGACGAGGAGGAGGAGGAGGAGGACGAGGAGGAAGAGCAGTTTTGACATCAAAAACTTTCCATGGTTTGCTAGGACAGATAAAGGAAGTGGCATTAGGTGTGAGCACCACAGCTGTTGGGTGTGAGGGCTTAGGATCTGTAATTGGGTTTTGACTTATTGTAGGAGTGACACACAGTGTTTTTCCCTCATGAGATTCTTCAGATGATTCCTCTTTTATAGGTTTGGCCACAAAGTCATGAATGTTCCTCAGTGGACTCCAGCCAGGAGGACGTCTGCGTATTACAAAGCCCTGAAATCAATATTTTGAGAAACAGGAAATGAGGCCATCATATAAAGACGATTTAACATTAAGTTAGTTAGTTAGTTAGTTTGTTTATTCCCTGTAGGGAAAATGGGTTTGCATCATAATCACACAGACATAAGAAATCACGATTGGCATATATAAACAACATACAAAATATAAAAAATAAAAAATAAAATAAAATAACATAATGAGAAATAATGACGAATTCATTAACAACTATTAAAAGAAGAATTTTAAAATTTGATTGCTTGAGGGACGAAAGATCATTTGGACCTGTTTTTCATACAACCGGGAACACAATACCATCGGCCAGATGGCAACAATTTAAAAGCAGAGGCCAAAGGATGCCTCTTGTCACTCTAAATATTATTTGTCTTATTTAACACACTCTCTTTATAAATACTTTCTATACTGGGTAACACAATCCCTAACAATTTACTTGCCACTGTTACCACTTTCCGTACTGATTTCTTCTGTAACGTGGTAGCATTACCATACCAACAAATAATACAGAATATCATAACACTTTCAATAAAAGCTCCATAAAACATCAAAAGCATTCTATTGTGGACATTAATGGAGAGTAATTTCTTTACCAAATACATTCTCTGTTGTGTCTTCTTACTTAGATAATCGGTCCACATGTCCCATTTAAGCTTGTGGTCAAGCACTATATTTTAAGGTATTTTTAATTGGTAACTGATTAAATTGGCTCCCTGATTAAAATGGAGGGTTATGGAATGGCCTAGTCAAAGCCCGGATTTGAATCCCATTGAAATATTGCGGGGGGATTTGAAATGGACAGTACATGCAAGAAAACCCTCAAACATCTTGCAACTGAAAGAATATTGCATGGAAGAGTGGTCAAAAATTCCAGCAAGCCTGGTGGACAATTAAGCAAAACACCTATAAGAAGTTATTACTGCTAAAGGGGGCAATACTAGCTTCTGAGGCCAAGGGTGTACTTACTTTTTCCACAGAGTAATATTGCCTCTATTGTTATTTCTGTTGAATAAATGATTGAAAAACTAATTTTCTTTGTGGTTTTGTTCAAGTATATCAACTTTATTAATAGGCACTGTTTCAAAGATGATCAAATGATTGCTTGTACAAATATCTAAAAAAAAAAAAAAAAAAGTGTAGATTGAGATACTGTAAAGGTCATCCTTTAATGTTTTTGCTTGTCAGTGATTTCCAAATTCATTTTATTTTTCTTATTTTTTCCCCAAAAAATTTGGCCTGAGAGTTAATCATGATATGTGTGCTCAGGATGTGTGCTCTCTCTCTCTTTCTCTCTCTCTCTCTCTCTCTCTCTCTCTCTCTCTCTCTCTGTGAAGTGTATTAAATTTATAATGAAAGTGAACTGCAAGGTGGCTTGGCTATTGAGGAATGTACATCAGTACAAAATAATAATGTGTAAGCAGTTTGCGTAAAAAACAACAACTAACAATTAAAACAAAACACTGACACTAATAATTAGACTACAAAAGCAGCTCTTATAATCTCACCATTTGTAAACGTCCAGGTTCACAGTTCACGCTAGTGTCAGGGAGCTCATGTCTCCATGGGGCCACATCCACAGTCGAGTTGCAGTTGATGAATGCCTAAATATTAAAACAGTTTTACTGAAAATATCAATAAAATGATAAATGTTTTATTTTTAAAAAATCCAAGTTACTAGCAAGCATAGAGTAAATCCATGGTATTTTGCTATTTTATTATAAACTGGTCATGTACAAATGGTGCTATTGAGTGAAACATTGTCTCTGATGTGAGTATGTGATGATTTAGACATTCAGGGTAAATGGGTACCTTCTCTTATGTCAGATTGTCTTTTACCTTTGGCTTTTCTCTAGTTTGCTATTTGTTGTATCATTCGACATTTATGTTAATTTTATTTCAAATTTAGAATTGTTATTTATAATTAATTGTTAGAACTTCTATTCCATTGTTAATTTTTCTATTTTCTGCTTCTTCCCTTGTGCTGTTTTGTATGTGCCTTTTTTGGTAAGCAGTTTGAGTTGCATTTTAATGTACAGTATGAAAAGTGCATTATTATTATTATTATTATTATTATTATTATTATTATTATTATTATTATTCACTGAAAATGACTGGAATAATTGAAAAATAAAATGCTTATATAAGAAGGTTTATATAAGTTTTCTGAGTGTTATTGTGTTTAAGTGTGTTCACTTCACATCACACCAGTTTTTGGTGGAGGGTAATCAGCAAATCCATAATAAGTTTTGGGATTTGTAATATAAATATTGCGTGTGCGTTCTCACACTTTCAATGTGTTTTTACTTTGAATTTCCATGACAGTTTATAGTTGGAAACCAATGACTGTATATATGAGTGGGCACCATTTGGTCGAATTTTATTCTAATTTGCCTAATTTTGGTTGAATTTTGGTCACTATCATGACTCTCATACTGGTGATAACCACCTCTACTTATTCATGCTGGGAGCATACATGCTGTCAGATATTACATGAAGTGTAGCTTAAGATGGTACATCGAACACTATCTCAAAGTGGTAAGTACAGCGTTATTAATTAATATGTAAAATGCTAAACTGTAGTCATATAATTTGCATGAGTATATTAATTTTAGCTGACACTGGCTGATGTACCGTAATCAAAGAAATATAAGCATAAGTAGCTAATACTGTATAAGGCATCTAGCTCTGACACCTGCAGTAGGTTACTCATCTCAAGAAAGAAATGCACTCTTTTATGCTCTGCTTGTTGTCAGTGGAGATTGTTTAAAAAGGAGTGACTGGCTAACCTTAACAAACTACTTCGAGTGTTTGCTAAGGTCATACTAAGTTCTTATAAAATTTATTTAGAGTTAGCTGCCTTGGTCTATGCCATCACTTCGTTCACGTATATTAGTTTGCTTGTTATATCAGTACAATGAGCTTAACATAACGGAAAAACTGCAAAGAACTCCCTACTGAGGGCCTGTTACAACATTTAACCGAAGAACAGAACATGGCTGTACTATACAGCTATACAACTGTCAAAACTATGTAAGTTTTAAAGATGTTAGATTTGCTGGGCTGTAATCTCATTTACAGCTTCAGGTCCATGTTGACAAGTGTGTTCGCGTGACTCAACTGTCATTTCTAGTCCAACCCCAAACTGTCAATCACCTCATCAACCACGCTCTTTATTTATCATCAAATCATTCCCATAAAACACATTTATCCTAAGAAGGAATAACGGGGGAGGTATCAAGGTCAACTGAACTTGTAAAGATTACAGTACATTATTCCCAAAAATGATTTGTGGAAATGTAACTTAAACAGTAAATTTGGTTTGTTTTTTTCATTTACTTAAGAATGGGTGGGGTTAAAATTGCTAGCCACTAGAGGGCCTCGGAATTTTGGATTCATTTTTAAACCCTTATTATGGCATCCACCCATGTACAGTATACAGTCATCGGTTGAAACGTCTCTCTCTCTCTCTCTCTCTCTTACACCCCTTCACAAGTTACACTGTTGAGGCAAAATCCTAATGTTGTTGATTCTACGCTTTGACAGTGAAGCTCATAATTTATAAATGTTTTAGTAAAGTTTGGAAAATGTGATTCATAATTGAAATGCAAAGCACTGAATTTAGACTTGAGACTGGATGCGAAGTGTTTTTTTTTTTTTTTTTTTAACAGATACTGCTGGCACAGAGAAGGTTCTTGTTCTGACTCTCACCGGCTCTGTATGATCTGGGTGACACTCCTCAGTAATGTCCTTAAAGTTTTCTTTAGTGCAGTTACTTTTCTGCAGGTCAAACCGGAGCCGATATCTGAATCCAGCTATCACCTATGCATGGAAACACACACACACACACACACACACGCATGCACGCACGCACATGCACGCACGCACGCACACACAAACGCACGCACGCGCACACACAAACGCACGCACACACACACGTTTGCAGTTCCATCATTGTAAAGAATTTCCACTGATTTGTGTTATTGACCTTAGAAAAAAATAAGTTTTTAAATGAAAAGCTGTCTGTTTTTGGTTTGTTTTTGTTTTAAACAGCAATTTATATTAAATAAAAAAACCAATATTAATTATGTTCATAACATTAACACTTTTCAATAATTTTATTTATAAATGATATATATAAAACTCTAATTTAATATTAATCACCATTAATAATACTATTACTACTACTACTACTACTACTACTACTACTACTACTACTAATAATAATAATAATAATAATTATTATTATTATACTTTAATTAATTATTAATAGAGTTTATATTACTATTATATAGTTACTATAGGCTGCTATTTGTTTTTAATAGTAATAATATAGCCTATCATTAGTTTTATTTTTAAATTATTCATAGTAAATTCAATTTAGTTATAATAATTTCTCCTCCTCCTCCTCCTTCTTCTTCTTCTTCTTCTTCTTCTTCTTCTTCTTCTTCAGATTACCATTATTTAATTTTACTATTTCCTTATTACTATTACAACAACAACAACAACAACAACAACAACAACAATACTACTCCTAAACAGTGTAGGCCTATATTCGGATAAATACAAACATAGTGTATTCAAGTACACCGACTATCTGCGGTGCATGCTCAAAGAGACTTGCCTGTCTCGTGGCCCAGGCAATATAGTTGAAGAGGAAATGGTGTGTGTGCTCATTCTGTACATTGGCTTTGGAGATGGAGTAACTCAGAGGCTCCTTAATGTCCTCACTGTACACATTGATACTCTCAGGGCAGCCCAGACAGGGGGGACGCGGCTCTGCAACGAGAGGGGGCTCCACTGAGGAGAAAACACAACAAAACACCTTCTGTATAAATCTTTATGCCACATTACTACTGAATTTGGGATTTTGATTGGTTAGAAGATGATTAAATGTCTATAACAGCAGCTTTGACAGTAGTGCAGCAGCAAATCACAAATTACTTTGGGGTAATAAAAGTAACGCTGCATAATAACACCACCCCATTTTTAATTTTTTAAAATGTGCTTTTCTAATAGTTATTGTTTCTATAGTAACAAGGGTGTGTACTGTTGACATGCTACATTTTGAAACATATATAATTGTTGATATGATTTTCTATAAAGAAACTTTATTTAACATTTATGGAAGGAGTCTCCAGTGTCAGCTCTTTGTAGCAGGCAGAGGTAAAGCTGTAACTTTAAGTTTTCCAACGTCTTCAGGACAGAGGAATTAGTTTTTCAGCTACATTTTTTTAAATTAACTTCAAGAAAGAAAGAAAAAAGAGAGTCAGGTGATGGAATGAGTGTTTATAGCTGCTATAATGTAAGTGAGGACAGGAAGTAACTGTCCATGTAGTGAACCATGCAAGAGATCCAACTATCCGCCAACTCTTTTACGATAAGCCTTATTTATATTAGCAATTTATTCTTTTTTTAAAAAAACAACCCTTTTTTAACAGTGCAATTTAATAAATAAAAAATGACTCATATATGTGAGTCGGCTCTTTGGTTCACTTCATTAAGATGAATCTTGAGAGCTGATTTATGTAGGTTTTCCGTGTTTTTTTTTTTTTTTTTTTTACTCTTGCAACAGTGTAATTTCAATTCTAAAAAAGTAAAGCTCTTTTCAACATCTGGACTGTTCATTAGCGTGAATGATGAATCAGCTCTGAGCCAAATGATTAAAAGATTCACTGAAAAGAGACAGAATTCACATCAGCACTAAGAACAGTACCAAATCAGACTTTATATTTTTAACTTTAACTTAAGGTACATTAAGTGCTGCCTATTCTTGACTTCACTGGTTGCTGAATTCAACCGATCAAAATAACCTAAACTTGTTTCAATTTGTTAATCTCATTTGACTGACAAATATATCTCTCTATGAAGATGTGATATTATAGATAATTTAATTTCCAGAGACATGATATCACTAAAACATGTTTTAAATTAATAACATTTTCAGCAGAATTTTGCACATGAATATAGAAATCTGACTTAAATTACTGAGAACAGTGTGGGAAAGCTAAATAATTCCAGGGATTTTCTGCAGTGCCCCCTAGTGGCATCACTGTCTAAAGATAAAGCGATGAGGGTTAATCTATTGACTCACCTGAACAGTGTTGTGCAAAGATCTCATTTGTTTCTTTCAGCAGGAGTTTTGCACGACAATGTCTGAGCAGCTAGAAATGAGGGGATGAGAGTAAAAATAATCAGATGACGCCATATTAGAAGTCATTTTCTAACTAAAATAAAAGTTACTGTTTGTACCTTTGAGGAATCTTGCAGATAGTCACATTCCTGCCAGGATTTTTCTTCTCCTGCTGCACAGTCAGATTCCCTTGCTGTAAAATGTACTGAGAGAACTTCCCCTGATTCATTCTGGGTCTATTTAAAAGAAACCATGATGAAATATTGCTTGGAGTGAGGAAAATCCACTAAACACACAAGAAACTAAGACATTATTACTTAAAAGCGTACCTTTGCAGCCTCAAGGATCTGATACAGAGCCAGCTGGTTTCCCTCAGTTAACTCTTTATTGTGCGCTACAAGAACCGAAGCCACGGCATCTTGCACATTTGGATCATCACACTGAAGCCTGGTCTCCTCACTCGCATGTGAGCTGGAGCAGAAAAGCCATGTTAAGGCCAAAATCACCCAAATTCTGTGTCCTTGCATTATTCCGAGGTCTTGCTCATGCCTTTTCCTGCCTTCCCTGTAGCTAAAGAGACTCAGTTACCTAAATATCCCCCACACGGTCACTGCACTGATGATCTGATGTTACACACTCATTTGCTGTGCATGTAGTGCAAATGTTTACTCACTTGCGAGCCTTTCCCTCTGCCCACACAGCTCTCTGAAATCAATACTTCCATTTGGGTTCAGAGTGCTCTCTCTCTCTCTCTCTCTCTCTCTCTCTCTCTCACACACACACACACACACACACACACACACACACATCAAAGTGCGCAACTCGACTAAAGCATTTAAAGGTGCAGATTGTAATGTTTAAAAGACCCATAATAATCCTATCATTCCAAAGACACATTACAGTAGGTACACTGTGATTTGCAATAGTGCCATACAATGGGTTTGGCCTCATTGATCATTTAAAGATATTGCTAACATTTTTCTGGCCCTGAAATTAGTCTTACGCCCAATTTCCCCATATTGTATTAAAATGAAAGCTGTAAGCTGTATGCTTGTTAATCTTTTTTTTATTGAAATTCCATTTCACCTTACAGGCTAATAAACATTACAAAAATGCCCCTTTAATATGATTTATACTACAGCATTCTTGATATTGTGAATCTGATTGGACAGAAGTTGTTGAATAGTTTTCCTATAACAGCAGCTCATGACAGTAGTGCAGCTGAAAATCACAGGTTTATATTAATGCACACGTTCTAATACATTTTCGTTTCTATGGTAACAGCTCATTCACAGGGACATGTATGGCTAATCCTCGTCATAAACGCATTAAAAAAGTGCTTAATTGTTGATATGGTGAATCTTTCTGTAGGGAGGCATTTATTTTTGGAAGGAGTCTCCAGTGTCAGTGCTTTTTAACAGTCAGAGGTAAAGTTGTAAAGTTTTCTGGCATTTTCCTGATAGAGGAGTTTTAGACTTTGCGTTATTAAGAGTGTTGTGTGTTCATTATTAAATTTAAAAAATGTAATCGTTAGTAAATTGCGGTGGTATAAGTGGAATAGAACAGGAATAGAATATGATGTTATAGGAAAATAATGAACTTAGGGGTGGTAACAGTAAATCCACTTCATCACACCACCCTGTTGTTGATTATTTTCCTATAGCAGCATGCCTCCTAGAGTTTTATTCCTATCCCACTACACAAAAAATGGTTCCTCAGGAGTTTTTTGAGATAGTGAACATTCTTGGCTTCCTAAAGGGTTTTACTCAGAACCGTTGAGGATTGATTTGTTGATTTATTAAATTTTTGTTTTCCTACCACCTCTCGTCAACATGGACTATTCTCTTAATCATTCAAATGAAAACAAACAGTTAAAAAAGAGAAAACAGATAGTCCTGTATCCTGGAACATTGCTTGCTATTCTTTTTTTACTGTCTACATGTCCATTTTCCTCCACAGAATCTATTTTATGGTGGTGAAAACTGACAATACAGACAAATCGACACTTTTCATTTATGGAGTAATATTTCCTGCTGAGGTGCCGAGTGGTTATTGATTGATAACTGATAGGTGATCTCATTAGTTGATGCATATGCTGATCTGGATAATAAAAATTAGCCTAATGTTATTGTCAAAAAGTCCATGCAAAACACAAAGCCACGGCCTTAATTGTGATGACACTGTGTCAGTGTGATGTGTATAGCATTACTCCAACTGTAGTTATGTCTCTCCCTGTTTTACCATTTCTTTCTGTACAGTGCAGATTTAAATTTAAATCATGACTCATGCACATTGTGTGTCCACTTCATATGACCCCCCGACCCCCCACCCCCGATGTTTATGGGCTAAACTTTTAGTCATAGTTCAGAGTTCAGCATTGAGAGAATGTCAACATTCTGCAAGTCTTAAACACACTGCAGTATTTTTTTCAACAAAGCTCAAACATCAAAGAACCAATGATAGTAATATGGACAAAATTTCTAGAAAGAATCAACGTCTGTAACTGCAAACTAAGATATATTTTCCATTGTGAAATGTCTGTATTTTTGTGAATGTCTCCTGTAGTAAAGAAAAATTTGTAAACCACGTCCAGTTCCTAATGTACTGTAGTTTAGGATCCAGTGTTATCTGTAATCATTGTTGCTGAATGTTGGAACAGTATGGATAGGGTGTCAATACTTTTCTTTCCTACTGTAGACTCATTTATAGGATTACTACTCTGTCCTGAAAGGCTCACCGCCTCAGGATTTAAGGTTCGGTTGATTTATTTTCCCCTGGGAGAATATGAATGAACCTCCAAATTGCATCACAGAAATCTTGTTAAAGTTCATATGGTGTGCAAAGGGATCAGTTCTTGACACAAATCAATTCGCTGAACTGATCAGACTCAATACAACTCAGAGACTTCATCAACAAACATCACAATGGATCTTTTTACTCAGCTCATTTGCTCATCAGTTACTGCATTTTTTTTTGTTTGGTTCCTTTAGTCAAATAAAGCCTACAAGGATGATGCCTTGTTCACTGAGTGTGTCAATAAGCTCAATTTGGCTCATTTGAAGTTTACTATCCAGGGCTCAGTGCACAGAACTGAGCATTTTCCTCCCTCAGATTGTTACAATTAAACTAGAAACCTTAAACCAATAAGACTAACATTGAGTAGACGCCACAGTTTGATTCAGACTTGTGAACCGGTTCAACTAATTCAAAAGAATCAGTTCCAAAGAATGATTATTGAATGACAATTGCGTCACTTATTGCTCTCCACACATGAAAAACTCTGAATGTTCTTATTTTGTTAACTATTGGATATTTAGACTGCTTATGGTTTAAAACACGTGTTCAAAATATCCCCAGTGTATTTGTGAATAATACAGATTTGTTTGTTTGTGGGAAGGGGATGTTTCTATTATTATTTGTGTTGTTTTCTGTCTCTTCAAATAAAAACACTTAATGGGACCCCATGCTGGCTAAATCTACCTGTTGTCCTTTACATAACTAGTAGCCTACATTGTGATATGTAGTCTGATTTAGAGCACTAGTAATCCAGATTTGGTCATATTGAAAGGTTTGTATCTGGACCAGAGTGATCCAATCCAATGTTGCTTTGCAAAACCGACACAAAAATAAGATGGATTACTTAATCCTGGATAATGTCTTCTCATATTCATTTTTTGATCTCAAACCCAAATGTCTTCAGCCTACAGCAAAAACAAATGAATTGGTCTTGCCGTTCCAATAGTTTCAGAGGGGACTGTATGTGTGTAGTGTACTATTCCTTCTCCCAATGTCCAATTGTTCCAAAATGTTTCAATTTTATGTTTTCTTTTGTAAAAGATGATCACATATACAGTACGTTGCTGTGAACTGGAATTTACTTCTTAACAAACTTCTTTTTTTCACCCATCTTTTTTTAACAGCTCATTTTGCTGCTCGGTGGGTGTGAAAAGTTGGTTGTGAGACATAACAGCAGCAATGGTTCAGCTCTGTCTTCCTGAAGACTTTGGAAGAGTAAACAGTGTTTTCAGAATGCACAACTGAGCTAATCGCATAGACAAACTCCAGCAGTGTGTAATTAAGGACAATACACTTTGACCTCCTCTACCTTTGACCACAGATTTCCCCTGAGCTCTATCACCTCTGCTGCGCTGCTTCTCAGATGGTCTTTTATAAAGAAAAAAAAACTTTTGCACATCCGGAGTAAATATTAGCATTAAACAGAAATCAGGCTTCATTGCACGAGAATGTGTTAGAGACAGTATTAGGGTCTGATTATCACAAAGAGAAAATGATTTTGTAACTATTTATCTGTGTGTCTGTCTGATCTATCTGTCTTTCTGTCTGTCTCTGTTTGTCTGTCTGCTTGTCTGTCTATATACAGTATCTGTCTGTCTGATAGATACAGACAGACAGACAAACAGGCAGACAAACTGCCTGTCTGTCTGTCAGGATATGGGAGTAATCAGGTCAGACCAAATGCAGTGACTGAAGTAAGATGAGAGATTCTACACTGTGAAAATGAAATCAAACCCTGAATGCATGGTAATGATGAAAACTCTTTAGTTAGAGATTGTATGTCTTGTCCCTGGGTATTTCTATCTCTCTGTCCATCTGTCTGAATGTTGGGGAATATTGGGGAAATGAATGTTAGATTATCTGAAGATGAGGTGATGTAACAGCAGCGTGTATTGTGTGTAGCTTTTAGTCATTTGTCATTAGCACAGTGACAGTGTTGAATGTGCTGTGTGACCCTGGCAGGGTTGAGTGTAATATCGCCCCCTTGAGTCACACACAACACAAAGTCAGCATGTACTGAGTTGTTAAGTAAGACTGAGTTACAGGGCATGTGACTAGACAATTTGATAGCATTGAGTTATGCAGTGTGTAACAAGCAAAATATTAAAAATCAGAATAACAAAAAGGTTTGGTGATTATCTTTGTTTACATTTTGTTTGGTATTTTCTGTATTCTTCCTGTCGTCTCTTGTCATTCTCAGTTCTTTTTTTTTCTTTTTCTTACAGCCAATGGGGAACATAATAACTTAATAAGCAGCTTTCACTTTGAGCACTTTTTCAAATCAGTCAGGTCAAGAACATGTTCATAGAGGCTTGGGGTTTTTTTGGTCAGGTACAATATCTTATCAAACAGTGATAAACAACAAATAACAATAAACAACAAAAAAGAACAACAGAATCAAGCAATAAGAGGAGCAGAGCAAAAGATGATAATGACTGAACAAACACATATAGGTAAGTAATAAAACACACTGTTTTATTCCTCTTCTACCACAGCAATGATTACAATTAATTAAAAAACTACACATCATAAGTTTTAGGTATTTATAGCTCCATTTAGTGTCCATGATATAAGTTCCTGTTCATGCTATTGTTATAGCAACAATCATTGTCATCTGTCTCTCTCTCTGTCCGTCTGTTTGACGGTCTCTCGATCTGACTTTTTCTGTTTTTCTCTATCTATCTATTTTTCTATCTATCTATCCATCCATCTATCTATCTATCTATCTATCTATCCATCTATCTATCTATCTATCTATCTGTTTGTCTGTCACTCTGTCTGTGTTAATCAGAACTACAGATGATACATGATCATTCAGTAATAAATTAAGATTTGAGTTCTAGTTAAGTTGATGTAACACATTTTCATGGCCGCGAGTGCATGATCCGAGGGAAGACAGCTTTTACACAATAATGGCAAATCAGATTACTCAATTGTATGCACAGAAACAGAAACACCTCAGACTGATCTGTACAGGAAGAGACCTCCTACTGCTGTGGACATGATGGCCCTCCCCATGAAGGATGTCCCCATAAGAGTAGCAGCACTTTTAAACAGAATACCCAGAAATATCAGAAGCAGAGCAGTTTCATTTCTCAAGATGACTAATGCACAACGCATTGCCATGCGCTTTTTCATCCTCGCTGCTCTGCTGTTTGTGGGTGAGTCTCGGTTTTTTCTCAATTTTAAAGTGGTCCTGAAACAAAACATTAAAAGGTTTGGAAGCAACACTACTAAAATGAATAATAGACATCACAGATAGTGTACAACTCTTAGATTTGCTTGAATTCTACCTTTCATGAAAAAAAACTCCTCTTTGAGATTTAATGATGAGCTGAATCAGGTCTGTGTGGATTGTTTTTTCTACATCAGCAGCTCAATATAAAGGAAGGTTATCCTTAAGGAGTGTGAACACTTGTCCAGGAGTGAGGCTCCATCACTGCACACCACAGGAATATTCTATTAAATGTTCAACATGTCAATAATATAGATTAGAGTAATATAGATTAGATGTTGGTTGTTGCTAATTTACTTATTTATGAAATATTTTTGAGCCTTTAAAATATTGACATGTAGTCTGTGTAGGCTATGTACTGTATATTGACAATGTAATTAAAGTCAATTATTTTTATGTGTAGCTTCTATCAAAAATACATTGTTATGAGAAATATTAGTGCCTGATGGGCCAAATTACACATGCATAACATGTTCACGGATAATACCTCTTCAACGGATGATAAACACAAACACAACAGCCATTACACTTCTCCTTTAACTCATATTGTTTCTGTTAAATATCATTATAATTATATTATATGTCAAAAATATTTTTGAGGTATATTGCATGACTGCATTTAACAAATTGGATATAAAAAGTCTACACACTCTTGCTAAAATAGCAGGGTTTTGGGAAGTAAAAAATGACGAAGATAAACCATGTCAGATCTTTTCCCACCTTTAATGTGCAATTGCAAGGTATACAAACACAGTGAAAAACAATCAGAAACTTTTTTTTTGGGTTTGGGGGAATTACAATAAGAAAGTTGCATAATTGTGCAGACCCCTAAACTAATACTTTGTTGAAGCACCTTTTTGATTTTATTACACCACTCAGTCTTTTTGGGTATGAGTCTATCAGCATGGCACATCTTGACTTGGCAATGCTTTCTCACCCTGTATTTTTTGCAAAAACATTCTAGAGCCGTCAATTGTGAGGCATCTCCTGTACACAGACTGATTCAGGTCACAACACAGATTTTTACAGTAGTTGGATTCAGGTCTGGGCTGTGGCTAGGCCATTCAAAAACACTGATCTTTTGGTTAACCCATGCTTAGCTGCTTTAGATGTATGCTTTTGGTCCCTGAAATGTGAAATTCCTTTTCATCTTCAGCTTACTAGCAGACACCTGACAGTTTTTTTTCACTAATATTCGGCTGGTATTTGTAGCTGTTTATGATTCCCTCCACCTTGATCAAAGCCCCAGTTCAAGCCCTAAGGCATGATGCTACCACTACCATGCTTTACTGTGGGTATGGTGTTTTTTCTTGATGTGCTTTATTTTTGCCAAACATACTTTTTGGTATGGGTTTTATCGGACAATAACACATTTTGCCGCATGGTTTGGGGTGATTTTGTTGGGCTTAGATGTTTTTGTGAGAATGGCCTTCTGTCTAGCCACCCTACTTCATAGCCCAGACATGTGAAGGATACAGAAGATGCATTCACATGCATAGAGTAATCAGTACTTGTCAGATATTCCTGCAACTCCTTCAATGTTGTCATTTGAAATATAGAAATTATAATATATTAGAACGAGTGCATTAATGTAAACCACATACAATAAACACCTTCTGATCAGCAGTGAGAATTCAACAGTGCAGTGGTTTAAATTCTGACCTACTGGAATTCTGACCATTTATTTTGTCTCACGTCTTATTCAAACATCATGTATCAAATAAATTCAAAAACATAACAAAACACAAAATCTATAAAAGATATGAACCCTGATGAACTTGGTTGTGAACTAGTTGAGTTACATATTTTACTCTTTATGTTACTGCCACCAATAAAACAAACTTCTCCACATTATTTGGTGTATAAACCCCTCTTGTGCTGAGAGAACTGAAAAGCGAAAGCCATCTCGATCTGTGTTTTCAGTTTGTGGTTCCTTGTCTACAGGAAACAGTGTGTCATCTGAAGTTGATGACTCTTTGAGCTCTGAGGTGTTTCTGAACCAGGATAGAAAGTCTCAGCACAACATGTCCAAGAAACCAAGCCTCCAGCCCAAAGAGAGCAAGCCTCTTATAGAAACATACATGCTGAAGAAAGACGGCCGTGTGTGTGTGATGGCCAGGTTCGGCATGGAGTTTGTGGTAAAAGAGGACAAGGTAGAGCCGGCAAAGTCTCAGCGTTTTTTCTTCTTCTCTTTAACTGCACATTGAGGTGAAGAAACAGTTGGTGACACTCTGTGAAAAACATCACACATGCCACACACATCAGCTTTTTTTAAAAAATAGCTGCACTGTTCATTGTTGCCTGGTACCATCAAGGGGACATCTTTTGTATCTTTCATGGGTACATGTGTACATGTGTACATTTCAGAATACTTTAAGGTACATGAAGGTACCTTACAATGTACAATATACATACTAAAGGTAAAAAAGATGCACGCTTGATGGTACTACCTGAGTGACAAGCAAAAGTACATTATGGTACCTTTATTTCTGAGAGTGAACACAACACTACTAAAACATGTTACTGTATATACAGCTTCTATTTCACATTTGAACAGAAAGATTTTGTTAGCAGGTTACAATATATACATACCAAACACTTTGGAAACCAAACACTCCAAAGAAAGAAAGACATTTGGTCATTGTAATGGGCAGAGGTGTGCATTGGGGTATTTTTAATCTCAATCCTGCCTGCTCTTGAAGGAATTCTGCCTGCTTCTGCATAAATTCTGAAAAACATCACCTGCTTCTTATAGGAAGTCCAATCCTGTTTGCTTTTGAAGGAATTCTGTCAATCCCACCTGCTCATAAGAAAATTCTGACCAATCCTTTCTGTTCCTGAAGGAATTCTGACCAGCCCTGTTTGATTTTGAATTCTGAACAATCCCACCCACACATGAAGAGCTTTTGGCCAATCCCACCTGCTAATGAAGGAATTCTCACCAGACTTGCCTGCTCATGAATGAATTTAGACCAATCCCACCCATTCGTGCAGCTATTATTTTTTTCCACCCTCCTACCATATTTTCTAATGAAATTAATTGACTTTATTTCTCAAAATATAAACAAACGAGTACTTTAAAGCACAGTGACTCTGACCAGTAAAACATATGGCTACATCCAAACAAAAAAATATAATGAGAACAAAATTGCCAGTTTCCCCTAAAGGAGAATTTTATTGAAATGAATAAGACTTTTGGCTTTGTGTCATGTGTGTTTAAAGCTTACTTGTGTGTGTAGAATTACAGCATGTGATTGTCATAAATGTAACAGGTAACATTTAACCTGTACATTAATACGATAATAGACTGAAACATGCATTAGATTAAAATTAATCTTTTTTTTTTCTTAATTCTATAGAAGACATTGTATTTCAACATGGACCCCAACTCCACAAAAGCGACGGGATTCTGCGCAAACAAAAAAATTGTTCTCTCGCTCGAATTTGATGGAGGGAATCTGGAATTTACATTCATCAAGGTATGTGCTGTGACTGAATTTAAGTCCTGTTGATTATTATTTGAAGCAGAACTTCAAGTAACATATAATGAGTAAATTTGTGAATTTCCAGGGGAAGTTCAAGCAACAGATCATGAGCAGTCCACCACAGTACTTCTTTAATCATGTTTATATTAGAGGTCTATATTTTATTCCTCGTATACCACATGACAATACTAACTTTGTATTAAAGAATTAAATGTTATACTTTTTATCTGGTTATAGTTAATAAGACAAAAAACCTTTTGCAGCTCGTCAAAACTCCTAAACTCCTCTGTCCTGAAGACATCTGAAAACTAAGTTACTGACTGTTACAAAGCACTGACACCTGAGACTCCGTGCATAAATGTCCAGAATACCATTCTACCATTTACATCTACCATTTACAGTGTAAGCTCCCTTGAATTTAACCAAAGTTTGATAGCTGATACTGAGTGGCGTGGCATTTTTCCAGTCAGAAGTAGGATATTCCCAATGAATTGTTATAAAAAAATCTTTCTGTTAAGAAATGCTTATTTAACATTTATAGAAGCAGACGCTAAATCAGCGCTTTGAGGCTTTGAAGTTTTCTGACACAGGAGAATTTTCAAGCTGCATTTTTTTTGTATTAACTTCAAAAGAGAGAAAAAAGGGCTGATAAGGGAACTTGTGTTTATAGCTACAGGTACCATACTGTAAGTGAGAACACAAGCGAACTTGTCTCACAGACATTTTAACTATTCAAAAATTGCTGTGGTATAAGAGGAATAAAACACTTCTGAACTGCTTTTTGTCAGGCTGCATCACAGCACTTCATTGTTTATTACTGTCCTACATCAATAATAAGCATGTCCCCAAGTGTATTGCTTAAATATTGTACAAAAGCCACTGTCTCTTAACAAATATATATTAAACACAAATAGAGCAACATGCATTAAGTGTTGTGATGTAAAAATTATTTTACTGTTCCAAATCTGATTAAATGAAAACTTAAAATGGGTACTTGTGTGCTTCTTCCAATGCAATTTATTATTTTTATTTCTAATCACACATCATGTTTTTCCCATCACCTACAGGACGGTGATAAGTCATATGTTCAGACGCTGAGAGCGCTGCTGGAGCCTGAGCCTTCCTGTAAACAATGCAAAGGTACATAAAGTTTTTTATTATTTATTTATTTATTTATTTATTTATTTATCACATTTTAACAGATAGCGTTCAATGCAATATATATATATATATATATATATATATATATATATATATATATATATATATATATATATCCTATTTTTATGTTTATGTATTTTATGGTCCTATTAGAGAGATGATGTTCCACTCATTTTGATCTGAGAGCAAAAAAAAAACCCCAACAACATTTATTTAAAATGCTAGATGTTTGTAGAGCTTTTTTTGGGGGGCTCCATTTTCTATTAAATTATTTATATGGGTAATGACTGAATAAAATATAAAGACACACTGAGTCACAACATTCCACAGCTGCTTTTCCTCTCCTCCCACAGGTAAAAGCTACCCTGGTATTTTGGACCATGAAAAGCTCTTTGAGACCACCAAGGTGAAGAGCTTCAAGTGCCAATCGCAGACTACATTAAAACTGGCCGAAAATCTGATGATTAAACTAATCCCTCTGAAGATTCAAGCGTTTGACCTGCCCAAGGGCACTTTTGGAGAAGGTGCTAACATTTTTTACACATTGTGCATATTCACCGTTTTGCTGTGTAATGTCATTGCTCATTCATTTATCAATCTTTTATTAAGTACTCTTATATATACAGGGATGGCTGGTATAAATGTCATAACAGGGCTAAGTCCCTGTGTTTTTTTTTAAAGATAAAATGACATCGGTTTAATTTTTGGCATCTACGTCAGATTATTTGCTGTTCACAAATGTTTTAAAGTGGATTTTTACTGTTATGGAAGCGAGATCAACAGCACCACCAGCATTCATAATAAAAAGAAGTGAAAAACTTGGGGCTGATTTCTTTCTAGCCCAGACTGCAGATTCATGCAGTGCATCAGTGACAGTTGAATTAAGTGACTATACAGTGACACATCCTCTAGTTTAGATCTCTTTCTGGGATGACATTTTTCACACATATCTGTAACGCATCATTAGCAGCGATTGAGAAGGTGCATGTGAAATACAGTCATGGGTGTCATGAACATAAATGAGATGGATCATCCTGTTTTTCTCAAAATGTGTTTGGAGGAAAATCTAAACGGAGACTGAGTAAGCACAAGGGATGCGTGATGGGTACTGATCTCGATATAGAGCTTGTGATATAATGCATTGCTCAGCCCAAATAGGTGTAATAGATGCTGTAGGAGTAAATTTATTACAATTCTTCTTATTTTTGCAGAGACGGAGTGCTTGGCCGACTACACCAAGAGGATCATACCCATTGTGGTGGGTGCTGTAGTCGCAGGAATCGTCCTCATTTCGGTTCTGGTGTATGTGCTCATGCGTGAACGCCGTTCTCAAGGCTACGAACAACTCTGATTGTGATCAACATCAAAACCTCAGGAAACAACACTGTTTTACACCCCAAAGCTATCAAAAACCATCCTGTTTTATTCTAGGCACTGAATACTCCATGATGACGCCTTCAGAATGTTGTAACAAAAGGTTTACCTACCATCATATGCTAAAAATTTGATTAAAAAAAGTTGACATGTTTCCACCATTCAGAAATGTGGGTCTTTATGCTTTGACTGTTGGCTGTATATGAATGATAAATGTGTATTAATGTAGGCCTCATTTGTGGTTAATTTTACTTTTATGTATAAATTCTAGATTGTTTTATTACTAGCAATAAAATGTAGAGGAATTGAATGTGGAATGTTGCCTTTCCTTTTTTATTATTATTATTTTTTAAATGATTATTTCAACAACTTCAGCACATCCGCATAAATGATATACTCCAATAAAAATTTACAGGTTTATAGAAAAAAAGACAAAAAGAAAGACAAAACGAAAATAAAACATTAAAACCCGCCATAAAATTTTTAACAACATTATAGAATGAATTCCAAATTGTTACTCATTAGACATGTAGTGCACTCCCTAGGGTGTAGGGAGCATGTTATACCCTACGGTGTGCATTTATACACAGATGTAATACCAACACGCCTTCATCATCCTCCACTATGATTGGTTAACGAAACTACGGGTCGCCGTCAGGGTCAATCTGTACTTCTAGCTAGCTAGCATTTTGTCATTAGCTATATTTATTTATACGCTTTTTAACACACTTGCTAAAGGTAAATATTTAAATAATATGTCGTATAGTATAGTTATTTATTATCTAATACACAGTAATTTATTACAAAGCAAATAATTGTTTTGTTTGGAATATTTAACAGTTCGGTTAGCAACGGTAAATTAGCCTAGCTAGTCGGTGTTCGTTCACTCGTTGTGAAAATGGCTGCTGCTGTCCTGCAAGTACGAGTCAACCAGACTCTGAGAGCACAGCTACAGTAAGTTATTTTAACTCCGCATATTTAATTTTAATATATGTTGCATATTTTATGCTACGTATCACGTATTGCTTGGTTACTCACTTTGTAAGGCGTAAAATGCTAACCAGAGAGAACAGTTTAGCTTAGCTAGGTAGGTAACTGTCAAACAAAAATGACATTAGCATTAAAAAAAAGCAACTTTATTTGCTTTTACTAATCTCAGGTATGCCTGCCTATATATGTTCAGATATTACGAGACTAAGAGATGCTCAGTTTAAATAATCTGATGATCTGCAACCAAACGGACCACAGTGACGTCACGTCTCGGACAAGGTTAAGGGTAGGAGCAGAAATACAGTTTAGGTGAAAACTGGCCTCAAGTTGTCTGATTGACCTTCATTTAATGGTCTAAATATGTGAATCTTCTTTAACTGACTACGACGCAAGTGTCCTTGAGTGTAAACTCAGGTTGGTTGTTGACAAAATATGGCTCATTCTGTGAGACATGAAAGCTTGACCTTTACGTTTCTCTTTTCTGTAGGAAGCTGATATGGAGCAGAGGAGCAGTCAGACACGCCTCTGTGGGTAAGTGGGATATGGGTAAGTGGGATATGGGTAAGTGGGATATATCCAGGTCTTCCCCAGGATGCTCACACATCCCTCCAAGATTTTCTGCAGTCAGGAATTTCCTGCAGTGTTAAAATAAATAAATAAATAAATAAATAAATAAATCAGCTAACCCCCTTATGATTGCAGCACAGTTTAGATTTATGAAACTAAATTAAAATTAAAACACATATGTATCCAACTTACACACACAAACTGGGATGGCAGGTCAAAAAAATTTTTTTTGAAAAAACATAATTAAACTTTTCAAATAGTATCAAGACATTTCCTTTTATTCATATGGTACTGAGTGTTCGATCAAACCATTTAATTTGTGTAACCAGTCAAATAAAAGTTATAATGATGATAACTAAATGACAATTTTATTCATGCTGGCAGCACATTACAGTGCTCAACATCACTGTAACATTTAAATAATAATAAAATTCACAGACGCCGCCCCCATGCGCGCTATTTTATCTTACTTTTTTCTTCTAATTGACTCCTAACAACACTCCAGTTGATGGATGCTCTTTAATCTGTGTTCCTTACGTATTTATAAGAAAATGTTTGCAATGTGTGATTATGACTTTTTATGCATCAGCGCTGAAAGTTTCAAGAGAAAATGAATATGTGATAAATTGATTAGTATTCCTATCTCAAGTGCTTCTGTTAATTGACATGACTGTGACCTGGCATGGAAACATAGGACTCAAATGGTTTTTCATGACTCAGCAACATTCAACAAATCAATACGGGTTGCTTGGTTAATAACAAATCCGTTGGAGCTGCTTGGTTAATAAATCAAAATGATTTGCATGGTTAATAGATCAATCGAATGAAATGAATCAGTATAGATATTCAGAAGTGATAGTGATATTTTGATTGTACTGAAAATACAAAAGGAATGTTGCATGTCTAATCATTTTATGCCATTTTATATCATCGTTTTAGCTGAGTTGAACTCACATTATGAAACCCTTCAACGCTGTTATTTGACAAAGAATCACGAATTGATTGATGTTAATGGAAGTTTGTGAGTTATGAATTACAGGGAACCAAAAAGGTGAACATGTTGGTATGTTCTGAAAATCTGATCATAATTTTGTGTCTGCAGGGAGGATAGAGAAGGTCCTCATCGCAAACCGAGGAGAGATAGCATGCAGAGTGATGCGCACAGCAAAAAAGATGGGTGTTCGTTCTGTGGCTGTTTATAGTGATGCTGACAGGCACTCCATGCATGTGGCCATGGTGAGAAAATCACACGTTAGGACTTCCTCTTCACAAGTGTCTATATGTTAGCACTTTCTTAACATTTGGTTTATTGCAAAAGCATGTTACAGTGGGAAAGATCTCTGTTGTCTATTTCTGTTTATCTGACTTTGTTTAAAATGCCATGCAATGCCATCTGTAAATGAAATATATACTGCTGATTAGAAATGTCATTGTAATATTTAAATTGCAGGCAGATGAAGCGTACCATATCGGAGCAGCACCATCACAACAGAGTTATTTATGCATGGAGAAAGTTCTAGAAATTGCCAAGAAATCCTCTGCACAGGTACAACCGTTCATTCAATCCTTTGTTCATTCATTCATTCATTTATTCATTCCCAGTTTCAATCAGTTCTTCCACATGAGTACAAAGCTCTTTTCCAGTAGGTTTCAGTATGAGTCCCTTAGTTAATAAAGAATCAATATGAGTTGACTTGGTTTAAAAGGAATCAGTATGAATCATTTGGTTAATAATCAGTTTGAGTCACTTGGATAAAAAAAGAATCGGTACGAGTCGCTTGGTTAATAAAGAATCGGTACGAGTCGCTTGATTAATAAAGAATTGGTACGATTTTAAAAAATAGAACAACATTAGACAGTGGTGGGTTCAGTTATTATGTAACGGAAACTTCTGGATTATTGTTTAAAGCTAGTTTCGTGAAAGGATCACTCTTAGACATGGTATATCTTTAGTGCTTCAAGAGCAGCTTGAAGCTGCTTTCACACTTTTCTTCACAGAAAAAAACGCTGGCCAGAGTACTTTTTGTGCTGATATGAAAAAACTGCAGCTCAAGTGATATGCACACTGTAACCATAACAACTCTCCTACCTAGCCTAGCTTGCTTTATTATCTAACTCTGGTGATGAGGAGGTTGTTTGCCTTCACTGTAGCTTTAGAGGCAGAAACTCAAGAGAGTTTGAGCTGCTTGTGTGACTTGACTGTATGCAACTGCAGTTAAAGAGCCCCCCATCTTGTGTCCTTATTGGTGAGGAGTTAAAAAAGTGCTTGACGTCATGCAGTTGTGTGTTTTTTTTTGTTTTTGTTTTTTTTTTAAATGTTGGAAGTTCAGTGGTGTCCCAAAAAAATCCATCAGCAGCACCTCTTCTCATCTGTAAGTCATGTTGCTCATCAGTTCAGAAAGCGCCACATAATATTGCATTTTGGGGGCCTGGATTTGGAGGGAAAACTGATGGGATGGGATCCAGTTAGCTTCCACCAAAATCACTCACTTATACCCCAATGTCCATTGGGATACTATATAAATAATAAATTCTTATGAACCAAATTGTGATGACAAATAATTTCTCACAGTGAACATTTTTGTATGTTCGTATACATTGTGTATATCATGAAATGTTTGTCATTTTAACTTTTTGTATTTGTTGTTGTAAAGGCTGTACACCCCGGATATGGCTTCCTGTCTGAGAACACAGAGTTTGCTGAACTGTGCAAACAAGAAGGCATCATCTTCATCGGGCCTCCATCATCAGCGATTCGTGATATGGGCATCAAGAGGTGACTTTTCACTCCTTCATTATTGTTAATTTTTCTATGCTTTATAAACCCAGAGTAATTAAACTGCTTCGTTTTGCCTTGTTCTCTATCAGCACATCCAAATACATAATGTCCGCTGCGGGCGTTCCCATCATTGAGGGTTACCACGGAGAGGACCAATCAGATGAGAAGCTTCAAGCTGAAGCTGCCAGGATTGGTTATCCTGTTATGATCAAAGCCGTACGAGGTGGAGGTGGGAAGGTGAGCGGTTTAGTGAAACGCACAGAAAATTTGCTGTTATTGAGACATGAAAACATTTACGCATTACTATTTTGTTTACTAGAGAAAATGTTGGTAGTTTTTATCTAACATTAGCAAGTAATAGCTGAGCTGCTGATCCGATTGCTTGAGCTAATAACTAAAGAAATGGGACAGCTAAGAGAAGTCTGAAGGGAAACAGAGTAACCTTGTTGAAACACAAGGAAGATCTGTGATTAGGGTTGGTGCTAAACTCTGGATTAAACAAGATTAGTCCTCATCATGTTTAGTCTGTTCGGCTTGTGTGTGTTGTGCAGGGAATGCGTATTGCTCACTCGGAAGCAGAATTTCATGAGCAGCTAGAATCTGCCAGAAGAGAAGCTCGCAAGTCGTTCAACGATGACGTCATGCTGGTGGAGAAGTTTGTGGACAACCCCAGGTAACTGGTCCAACACCATACATAAATTTTGCTCTTCTATTTTGACTATTTAAAAACTGGAAGATTATTTTTGCCCTCCAGATGGTGCAGCAGCTTCTGCCTTGGTATATGTGTGAAGACAGTTGTAGTTGTTGTTGTTGTTGTTATTGTTGTTGTTTAGGCATGTGGAGGTGCAGGTGTTTGGGGATCAACATGGTAATGCTGTGTATCTGTTTGAGAGAGACTGCAGTGTGCAGAGGAGACACCAGAAGATCATAGAAGAAGCACCTGGGGTAAATAAGGATGCCCTTATTTACATTAGGGATGTAACGGAATACATATTCATTTTGCATGAACAGATAATGTATGGAGAAGATTTGGTCAAAAGCAAAAACACCATTGCATTATTCTTATGTCATTTGATGTCACTTCAGTGAAAAACAATTGTCAGGTTTTAAAAATAATTTTCATGAATTAAATGCTGACTTTGGATTGTGCATTGCATTGCATTTCCTTTTCATCACTGTGTTGCAGTTATGCCACACATCTGTCCTATCACAGCCCTAAGTCACACTTAGTGAGGGGGAGGGGTTATGATCAGAGGTGGTCCTCAAAGTGTCATTTTCCAGGAGGCGTTGCTGTCCATAAGGCACCGCCTTCTAGTCGATTGTTTTTCTTCATTCCCACAAAATATAAGATTTACTACTAGAATGTGATAAAAGTGCTTATGTGACTAAAAATTTGTGTGTGTGCGCATGTGTGTCTGCAGCCTGGGATTAGTCCAGAAGTGAGGCGTAAACTGGGAGAAGCCGCAGTCCGGGCAGCTAAAGCAGTAAACTATGTAGGAGCAGGTAAGACACTGGAGGCATAAATAAAGCACAAGCACCAATGCTGCATTTATTTACATTTCATTTAGGAAAGCTCTTTATGAAAGTGACATTTAAACCTTTGTGTCCTTGATCAGATTGTGTATAATTCATCAAATCAGTTGATAAAATAAGATGTACAAATTCTTCAGTGTCTGTAATCTTCCTCTAAAGTGCAGAGATGTTTTCCCACTTTTAACCAGCCTCTGATTTTTAATTTTATTTTTTTGAATATGTGATGGTAGAATTGTGGCTGGTACATAAATATAACAACCAACCTGTGTGTGCCCATGCCTGTGCTCCACAGGCACTGTGGAGTTCATCATGGACGCTCAGCACAATTTCTACTTCATGGAGATGAACACTCGATTGCAGGTGGAGCATCCCGTGTCTGAGATGATCACTGGTACAGACCTGGTGGAGTGGCAGCTCAGGGTGAGGCTGATCATGTGATCAAACATCAGCATAGTTGCTAATGCTGCACAATTACAAATGCTGCTATGACTGTTCCTCTGAGAATTATGAAAATAATCAAAAAGATGGGTGTTTTATGCTTGTGAATGCCCTGTTTAACGTAGCGTGATGATTTGTTTAATGTTAAGTGGACGGTTTGTGCGTCAGGTGGCCGCTGGAGAGAAGCTTCCTCTCTCTCAGGATGAGATTGTGCTGCAAGGTCACTCGTTTGAGGCTCGAATCTATGCTGAAGACCCCAATAACGACTTCCTGCCCGGAGCCGGACCGCTGCTGCACCTTTCCACACCACAGGAGGAGACGCAAACACGCATCGAGACCGGAGTACGGCAAGGTTAGCATGATTTTTCTTATTACTGCACTAGCTACAGTGCTGTGAAAAAGATTTCTGTTTTTGTGTATATCATACTAAACAAAAGCAACCGGAGTAAACGCAAAATCCAGTTTTTAAATGATAATGTTATTTATTGACACAAAATAAGTTCAGTCCAATACCAACTGGGCCTGTGTGGAAAATATTTAAGATTCGGTGACAGAAAATGCCTGACTGCCTGTGTGTGATTTAACATCACCTTGTAAGGTGTGCACACAAACATTTTCACTAAAGCCTGAACTACTGGCACCCTTGGCCGTGTTAAACTATGCTCCTCTTTAATTTCCCCTAAAGATGAAAGTATTGGCACCCTTGGCTGTGTTTGAGTGCAGCCATAAAAACAAGCTTGCTGTGTCTTGTGCTTACATTCAGTCTGTTATAGAGAAATGTGGAAGTGCCACACATTTAAAATTTAAAAAAAAAAAAAAAAAAAGTTTTATTAATTTTTTGGGTTTTTATAAAAGATTCATTGGTTAACCATAAGGCAACACATGCATTTTAATGTCAGATGAAAAATGCCAGGTTTCATTTCAGAATCTTTTATTTGAATTTTAAGTATTTTACTGTTCATGTCTAACCACTCACCACCCTGTAACTTCGAGAGAAACTCCTACTGTCACGGGCTGTGTGATGGTTACTACATAACTGCATACACATGAGTTCTGTGATAAGAAAGCAACACACATATGGTTAGGATACACACAAGTGCTGGCTTAGTTCTAATGCCTGCTTCTGCTTAAAGCTTTTAGTTCCTGTATTAATGTGCCATTCCCATGTGATGTATGACACTGTGTAGGAGCAGGGAGTTTTCTCTATTTTCACTTGGTGGACTCCCCACAGCCATCTCCAGTGACAATAAAATAAACCACAGCACTGTTCAATTCAAGATTCTGATTGGTCAGAAGGCATTGACTTATTTTCTGTAACAGCAGCTCTGACAGGATTGCAGCTGTAAATGACAGGTTTTTATATAATTAATTTGCTCATTGTAACACATTTCTATAGTAACAGCTCCACCAAATGATCCACTTATATGGATTTAAAAAGTCATTGATACTGTTACATTTTCTGTAAAGAGGCCTTTTATTTAACATTTATGAAAAGCGTTTCAGCGCTCAGAGGTAAAGCTGTAGCTTTAACTTTTCTGACCTCTTCAGGACAGAGGAGTTTATACTTTTTTAACGGTTTCTACCATGACAAGCTGTGTTTTAAAAAAAAAAAAAAATGTTTTTATTAACTTCAAGAGGAAGAAAAAGAGAGGCTAGTGAGGAAGTGCACCACACTGAAGCTATTAGAAATTGTAGATTGTGCTTTTCTTTCTTTAGTGGGCTTATTTCATGTATTTAGAAATGATCTGCTTTCTCCATGATCACATTTCTTACAGTGCACATGAATTATTACCAAAATAGTTTTTGTACAGTTATGACATTATTTTGTAAAAGTCTTATTTCCACAGCTGTATCGTTGTAAACTCTCAGCAACATTAGGTTCCCTCTGTACTGGGTTATATCTGATTTTCTTGATTTGTTTTGCGTGTGTGTCAGGAGACGAGGTTTCAGTTCATTATGACCCAATGATCGCTAAGCTGGTGGTTTGGGGAGAGGATCGCTCAGCTGCTCTGAAGAAACTGCGCTACTGTTTACGGCAGTACAATGTAAGACTCTAGCAGACAACATGACTCACTGCAGCGCTGTACTAAACCTCAAAAACTTACAAACACTTACAGCATAAACACCTGAACTTTCAGAAGACTATTATATATCCTTTTCAGGTTTTTTTTCTTTGTTTCAGGAGTGCTGGTTAAATGCATATGCACAAATGACAAAATAGTGTTAGGTCAGGATGATCACTGCATATTCAATAAGAACCAACTGAAACAGCTAATGCAACAACTTCTTTCAGCAAGCTGTCATTCCTTGATTACATCATCGCAGCATGCATGGTGTCTTTATGCCTCTGTTTAATCACCTCTGTTCCATAAAACAGCATAAAATCCAGTGTTCAGAAATATTCTTGAGAAAATAACAAAACTATGGAGCCTATGATGTTGACAGCCCTGCCCCCATTTTTAAGTAACTACTAATTGTGGCTGCAAGATTAAATGATCACAATTATTTTGCTTGATATTACATGTTTAAAAATTATTTAATTACAGCTATTTTAAATCAACACATTACCAAAATAAATGATGTCAAAAGATAAAGTTAAAATAAAAACTGCTTCTTAAACACAGGCAGGATTTAAATGATGAAGTGAATAAATAAGTCTGAATATAACAGTGTATATTCTTAATTATTTAATAAACTGACTTCCCAAAATGCAACACTAGGGCAGAGGAATATGATGTAATATTGATCATGTGAAAATTAAGTCACAGTACAATTTTCCGAGACAGTGTGAGAATTGTCTGTATTTTTATAAAAAAAAATTTTGCAAACTCTAATAAAGCTGATTAGAGGTTAAAGCTTTGTACAGATACTTTAAAATTGTAAAAATGTTGTACAGATTCTTCTTATTTTTGCCTTTTAGCATTAAATAAAGACTACAAAACCAATTATTTAAAGAGTTTAATATTATTATTATTATACATTTTCTCCCGTACTTATTCATTCTTTCTTTCTTTTATTTTTAATTTAAAACACTTTAATCTCTGATTACTGTCATTTTTAAAACATATTTGTGAGACTGCTGGTTTTGGTTAGGAGGTGAGGGGCTGGAAGGTAAAACAAAGAGAAAAGTATTATATCTCTGCATACTGTGCTTTTGTACTGGCATTTCCCTTTGGACTGAAATGCCATCAAAATGTCTTATCTTATTTTTTTGTCTCAGGATTTTAACGCTCTCTGTCCTCAGATTGTGGGTCTCAACACCAACATCGACTTCCTGTTAAGTCTTTCGGGTCATGCGGAATTTGAAGCGGGAAACGTTCACACCAGCTTCATCCAGCAGCACTATGATCAGCTGTTTCCCAAACCGACTGCACCGGGAGGAGACGTCGTGTGTCAGGCCGCTCTCGGACTTCTGCTGCAGGAGAGAGAACACACACTGGAGTTTATGCACCAGTCACATGGTCAGAACACACACACACACACACACACACACACACACAGCAACATTTATTAAAAAAAGTTAACTCAAAAGAGGTCATTGATTTGTTCAGAGATATTACAACAGAACTTAGTGAGGAGATTGAAGATGAATATTTGTTGAATAGTAGATATATACGTTGGAGTTTAAACAACCTGACGCTATGGACGAGGTGCTAGTGCATGTCGGATTAATAAAGTGTTGCTGTTACAGATGTGTTCTCTCCTTTTGGCTCGGGTAACGGGAGTCGGCTCAACGTGCTCTACTGCAGGAACCTGACACTACAGCTGGGGGAAAACAGTGAGTGTTAAACCTGTGTACGCGTGCACACACACACGTAAACCTTTCTACATCGTACAGTTGGTACTATAGTTTTATTTCTGTGAGAAGTTAGCGGTTGTGAGTTGCTTTGGTGTCACAGGGGGACATTTTTATTGTTACAGTGGAGATTAACTGGAGAAAAAATGTAACCCACGCAGGTCAGTTTCACTGTTAGCTACTAAAACTTTCTATCTCAATCACTTTTCCTTTTGCTGGGATGTTCAACATCACAAATCCAGTGTATCCGTGGTGGAGCTATATGAAGGTCATGTGTGAGCTATTAAGATAAATATGTATGTGGTGGATATTTTTCCCTTTAACTAAAACGGACGAATGGCAGCTTTCCCTCCCCACCCCACACACACATACACACGCTCCAGTTTCTACCTTAGACAAGTGATTTGTGAAAACTCTTTTGAAAATGCACTTTTTTGCAGTTTTTTCCCCTTTGGCCCAGTTGGAGAAAATCCCACTTCCTCTAATCATGCAAATATGATGGATTAGCCCCATGCTGATGAAACACACTCAATTCCTTCACATGTGCTGAGCAGGAAATGGAATAGCCTCCTGAAATAGCTTCATCCTCTGCATTATACATGATCTCTAATGGACTATCGATCACATAGAAAGATTTTTTCCCCATCAGATCAGTGCTCCAAGTGACTGCGTGTGTGATGTCTTTTGCAGAAGTTACAGTAGCTGTGACCTACAATCCAGATGGGACCTACAGCATGGAGGTACACACACACAATAATGTTTTTATACCACAGTGCTGCCAAGCTCCTTAATTAGAAACTGACAGTAGTGCAGATGCAAATCCCAGGTCCCAAATTCATATGCTCATTCTAATACATAATTGTTTCCATAGTAACAGTTTTCATTTAACAAAGAATAACCTGTGTAATAGTCAATATGGTGACGATTTCTGTAAGGAGGGCTCCAGTACCAGTAGCTTATACACATATTCTATATTATAAAATTGACTGCTCTTTCCTCAAACTAGATCAGTGTGTGCTGATAAATGAACGTGTGTGTTAGGCTGGAGGCCAGGTGTTTCAGGTGTCAGGTGAGCTGCAGAAAGTGGGTGGAGCCACATACCTGTACTGCTGCGTGAATGGAGTTCTGTCTCGACCCAAACTGGTCATACTGGACAACACGGTTCATCTCTTCTCCATGGTGAGGTTTGTTTTCTAAAGAAAAGTAGATTGTTAATAAAGGCAACTGTAGCAGCTTAGGTTCTGCCACTTTAATAAGAACACCTGTACCCCTGCTCATTGATGCAATTATCCAATCAGCCACTCACGTGGTAGCAGCACCATGCATAAAAAATACCAGGTGAAAAACATGCATGTACAGTGGATTACAGCGTTATTCCCGTCTGTTCCTGGTTCTGTAGGAGGGCAGCGTGGAGGTGAAAGTGCCTTTACCGAAGTTCTTGGCTGGTGTGAGTTCCTCTGGGGCACAAGATGGTGCTGTGGCACCCATGACTGGAACTATTGAGAAGGTATGTATTTAAGCCTTATGTCCTGTTTCTCCTTCTTGTGTCATCTTGTGCAAAATATGTTTTTATGTCTAACACACACAGTAGCACTTATATTAGATATGTCAAAGGAAGCTCAGGTTAGAAAAATATTAAACATAGCTGAGAATTGCAGTGTATTTTAATTGGAAGTTGCTCCAATTTTTTCCACAGGAGTTTAAATTGTATAAAGATGGGTATGTCTAAAAATGTCATACCATAGTGGTTATCTTAGTCGTGAGTAATTTGTGTGATTGTGTGTCGCTAAAGTAAAATATACCACAGCACTGTTGAGTTCTGGATTCTGATTGGTCAGAAGGTGTTTATTTAACTTTTCTATAACAGCAGCTCTGACATTAGTGCAGCTGAAAATTAATGTGCTGTTTCTATAGTAACAGCTTGTTCACAGTGATTTGTACCGTATATGCTCCGCATAAATGGATTTAAGAAAAATGCACGTAATCTTTAACATTTATGGAAGGAGTCTCTTATCTGCACTTTGTAACAGTCTGAGGTAAAGCTGTATCTAATTTTCAGACTTCTTCAGCACACAGGAGTTTCCAGTTTCTCAGTAACATGACGAGCTACACTTTTTTTTTTTTTTGTCGAATTAACTTCGAGAGGGAAAAAAAGAGGCTGGTGAGGGAACGAGTAGCTAGCTAATAACTAGGAACTAGCTTGTTTCCACTGACATTACACATTAAATGTAACTATATATGGATAAAAAGTGTGGCTCGCTCTTTAAAACACATGCTGTTAGAGGAAAAATAATCAACTTAAAGAGTAGTAGCAGTAACTCCACTTCATCATGCCACCTTCTCGTTGATCATTTTCTTATATCAGCACTGAATCCCCCCCCCATGTTATGTAACAGTCCAGTTTACAATGATACGGGAGATGTGGTTTTAAAGTGTGTAACTGTACCTGCAGGTCCTTGTGAAGGTCGGAGATGCTGTGCAGAAGGGAGATCCTCTCATGGTGATGATCGCAATGAAGATGGAGGTAAACAGAAGACGTTTCCTTTAGTCACTTAAAACCACACTGGTTTTTGGTTTGTTTGTTTGATTTATCGTACCATCCTGTACATTTGCAGCACACGATCAGAGCTCCTAAAGCGGGTGTCATTAAGAGGGTCCTGTTTAAAGAAGGTTCACAGGCCAGTCGTCACGCAGCTCTGGTGGAAATGGAGGAGGAACAGGAGGAAGCAGCACAATCCTGAACAGAGCGCGAGTGTTTCTCCGATAGACTTCACATGTACAGGCAGCGGATACTAACTTGAGCTCTTCAGCGCTGTAAAGTGGCATAATGACAGGAACTCTTATTGTTAATGTTATTAGTTACTGTTCGCACAAATCCTGAGTTTCTAATAATTTAACCCAAAGTTCAACACTAATGGTTAACTGCTGGCAGAAGGTTACTGACATTTGTATGAAAACAAACAAACAAAAAAAAAACACATCCTCCTTCAGTTTTCCTACCTTTTCTGCATAAACCCTATGTTTGTAAATTTGAGTTTTGTTCTTTTGGTGTTTCTCACATGGGATTTTTTGGTGTTGTAGCGTTTCCCCTCCTGGTGTACAATTATCTTTTGCTGCTATGCCCAGAAAATCAACAAACAAACAAAAATCCTGAAATACATGGCACATTTTTTTCCCCTCAACAGTAAGCGGGTTACACAGTAGGCATTTCTTTTTTTTGTTTTTTAAATAATAAAAAAATTCAAATATTTTATTGTAACTTAGTATGTCATTTGGAAAATGTCAGGTCGTGCAGTCAGTTGTAACAACTCGTCATTCAGAAGGGGGACAGCCGTGAAGATCGGTTATTCAAACAGACTGATCAATATTCTTTAAAAACAGCTTTATTTTCTGTAAATAGAATGTCCATAAACAACAATTGAACACTTTCACTGTTAGGAGAGGACAATTACAGTAACACACTTCACCATTTTTTACTTTAAATGGAAAACCATGGAAGTGAAGCTCTGGACTCTCAGCTGGAGTGGACGGTCCTCGGTCCAGAGATTCTTATTGCTACTGTCTCTGAGGAACACACACGCACTGAGCTATCAATCAGTTTATTAGCTAGAACACTGTCACTAATAACCTGGCAGCCGAGTGTGGATATATTAACATGAATCGAGTCAGCTGTTGATGATGCCTGGCCTGTTCCCTGACATAAAAAGTGGTGAACTAAACAAGAAGTACGTAACTGAGAGAAAAATTATTACGATTCCGCGTCTGATATGTCTACAGTCTCTCCAGTCATCCCACATAAGATTAAACAAACAAACAAAAGCAAACTATAGTTTTACATCCAGTCTCATGTCAGAGATGTGACCTCTCAAGAATTCCTCTGTATTAATATATTAGGATTTATCAATTTATTACACTTATAAATATATAGAACAGGACTGAAAGTCTTCAGTTGGTGCGTTCACTGAGAAAATCCCAAAGTAAAGGAAAAAACTCGGCCAAAATCAACCAGGACATAACCAGCCAAGACACGTTTGCTTGTCTAGTTTTGTGCTGGAGCTACAATTAAACTATATAAATAACGAACGCTAATAGATACGAGTTTCTGGCACGGTTATCATCAACGAGCTAAATATAGTTGTAGCGCAAAATCCTGACTTGTATTCTCTCCCAACACAGTTTGGCGTTAGATTCCTAAAGGGGCGTTGCCTAAAGTTTAAAGGCAGAGTTGTGATTCAGATTAAATAGTTCAAATTTTTATTTTTTTCTCTCCAACTTTTATGTTTAATTAGTGCAACATCATACCCAAAGCGCATGTCACATAGTATCAGATGTTGGTAACAGTTGTTTTTTTTTGAAAATGTAAATGAGCATGTTATTAGACTGACACCTTATACCAGTGGCTGTATCAATGTGTCCCTAATAAAAATAATTATATGATGCACAATGCTAAAATGGTAGATCTACATTATACATTAGCCTTATAGCTCCAGTGCAACAAAAAAAAAAATGCAGCAAACTTTGTGCATTTAAAATGTTTTAACTGCTCGACATTTGGAGTAAAGAAATTATTTTATTTTTGGCTGAACTATTCCTGACCTTCTGATATAAAGCATGTTTCTAAAGTGACTTTAAAAAACGGTTGCCATAGTAACCCAAAGGCCTCTGAAATCTGAGGAGCACACAGTCTACAGGCTCACTCAGAAGATACACACAACACAACACACACAAAAAGAAGAAAAATAATAAGAACACAGTGTGTGCACAGTAATTAAATGAGGATCATGGAAGAACTTAAAGCATAAGTGCATAAATAAGGTGAAGGATGGATGGAGCTGAAGCTGATGAGTCGGCTTCCTTCAGGAGGTGATGTCAGAATCAGGACTAGAGCTCTGGAGCTAATGCCTCATGACAGGACAGGAGTAATACAGAGACTTTTATGGCTTCAGACATGTTTCCTCAGGAAGGACAGTCCGTTCTGATTGAGGTGCATACAAATCGAAAAAAACAAAAAAAGATTTCACAATTCTTCCGTGGTCAAAATGTTTTCCCTCTTTATGATGACGATGACTTCTTTATAAACTAGCAGTGAGAGGCTTCCACAGGAGAGAGTGTCAAAACGCTGTGGTCGTTGGAGGAGAACGGATCTGTGTCACTCCACGATCTATAAGCATCAATAAAAAATAAAAAAGGGATGTAGCTGTGAGTAGCACTGTGATGACATCATGACAGGAAATGTTAAATGGTTATATTGATAAACAGAGAGACACCGATCAGAGTCTGATCCTGAGTCACGGTATGGGATTAATATTGGCTGACTCTTTTTTTCCCCCCTAAAGCACTCGATGTTTTTGCTCATCAAGGATCATTATTTACATCTTAAACTCTGAGCTAGAAAAGAAGAACAACTGGGCAACTTTTCTGGGGCTTTCTCAATTAATAACATTATACTCCAGTTTGATTCAAAACCTAAAAACATTTCAAACCCAAGCAGCTTTTTGTTCTGATATGAATAAAATCGATTCCCGTGAAGCTCATACTGTAATCATTACTGACTAACCTAGCTTGCTAGGATATAGTATAAATATTATATATAAATATAAGGTTGTTAAAGCACATTTCTATATATTTTCACTCATTTCAAGCTTTTAGTATTTATTTTATTATTCTCATGCCAGATCATTAATTTATTTCAAGTGTTTATTTCTAGAAAGACACAAAATGATCTGCCAATAGAATAAGACAATTTTAAGCTTGAAACTGTAGAAATATTTTTATACTTGTCATATAATAATCTCATAATGGCAAATATTAGATCCCGTATTCTGTATTCAGTATATCTTGACTTGCTAAGTGTGTTTGTCTTTAGTTGCATCATCATTGGAATATCGGCAATTAAATATTTGCTCACTAACAACTAATGTTTTTCTCACTTGCACCCTGAGCTGCAACCTGATTGGTCAAGAGGTTAAAAAAAGTGCTTGCCACTTAGTGCTTTTCTGAAAAGATGAGGAAAAAAAGGGGCCACTTATTGTACGGTTACTTGCAAAATGTCCGCTGGATTTTGGTGGATTACTGTTTAAAGGGCTGGAAATCAGAAGAAAATGCACTATTAATTATTACGGTGCTTCAAACACAGTATTAAATCCTCAAAGTGGTGCTCTAGTGTCCTGAACATTTAGCCTCATCCTGAACATGAATGTGTTAATGGAAACTGTGCCAAACCGGGCTTGATGGTTATCACATCACGAATGGATCATGTCATTCTACCCAATTTCCATCGGAAGTCTTTCCCTACAGTGTCGTGTAGACACAGATGATTGAGCGATGAAAAAAGATGGCATGTTAGTGCAGCATGGGTGAAAGGACAGGACATGGAAAGACGGAAAAGTTTTGTATATCGGGTCACTATGAAATAAAGGCAGACGTTTAAAATCTTTCAATGAAACTAGACATGTGCTGATAATCAGTTATAGGAATTACCAGTTATAGTATTTTATTTATAGTTATATAGCCATTATTTATTGAACAAGTTCCTGTTCTCACTTCTTATAACAGCTATAAACAGTTGTTCGCTCACCAACCTCTTTTTCTCTTGTTTTTTTTTAGTTAATAAGACAAAAAAAAAAAAAATGCAGCTTGTCATGTTACTGAGAAACTGCAAAGTGTAAACTCCTCTGTCCTGTTAGAAAACTTAAAGTTACAGCTTTAACTCTGACTTACACAGCACTCACACTGGAGACTCTTTTACTTCCATTTACTAACATTTACTTCCATAAATGTTAAATGAACATCTCCTTACAGAAAACTTCACTGTATCAATGAGTGAATAAGCTGTTACTATAGAAAATATAATGTATTACAACGAGCGTAATTACATTTACATTTATTCATTTAGCAGACGCTTTCATCCAAGGCGACTTACAAATGAGGAAAATTTTATATATATATATATATATATATATATATATATATATATATATATATATATATATATATATATATATATATATAAAATGATAAATAAACCTGTGATGTGTAGCTGCACTACAGTCAAAGCTGCTGTTCTATTAAATTAATAAACACCTTCTGACCAAGGGATGTTGTTGCTGAACTAAAAGCAACCAGCCTGGAGTTTCATCCTTGTTTCACTTTTTGAAAACAATTTTTTATATTTTTTCCCCCCTTAAAAATACACTACTGTGATGATAACATTAACTGTAATAAAGTGTAAATCATCTCATGTTGATATAACCAGGAGTGAGGGGAAGTGAGGTTCAGCATTGGGACACACACACACATGCAGAGGTTTTCAAGAAAACCTCTGCATGTGTGTGTGTCCCGATGCTGAACCTCACTTCCTCACATCATCACACACTGAGATACATGCTACAGGTAAATATTATAATGATCAATATTATATTCTGGCAGACTTTGATTATGTAAAGACAACTGCTTTTAGAACTTGTGCTATAGCTGCTATAACGCGCTTATTTTATTAGCAAACACAGTGTTTTATTCCTTTACACATGGAACACCTGATTATCAGCACGTCTAGTGTATGGCTGTTTGATTGGCAGTGGAAAAACAAACAAACAAAAACAAGAAAAAGCAGCAAAGCAGGCAAAAGTGTGTAAAGATACATTCGGGGATTAGTCATATCATAGCGTGCACGCACACACACATTCTCGCCCACGCTCTAATCCAACATGAAGGGGACACACGCAGCTCCAGTGGATTCCGTCATCTTCTGTAAGGCTTTGAGTTTAAAGTAAAATGTAGACAAAAAGAAGAAAAGAATCCTTTCATAACAAACAGATCTATAGTTCCAGTGTCTCATCTCGTTTGTGGCATGGTCCCAGAGTTGTACCACGTATGAGCGGGGTGTTGGGTATTGGGTTTGATTTTAACCCGCTAAAATATTTTATGACAGTTCCAAATGTTTATTCGCGAGTGACACATGATTATATACATACGCTTGTGCAATACAGATTTTTCCCTACTTGCAAATTATCATTTTAAAAAAAATGAAAAGATGAATGATTTAATCATTCAAAACTGACAGGTTAATATCAGCAGGATGGTGGATTTTTAGGTGTTTCTGTAGTAATATGCAGCAAACAGTAAAAAAAAATGAAAGAAAAGAAAAAGAAAGACCTAACAGTCACATTGTAAATGTAATCCTTTTACAAATCAGTTATCTAACCTCCACATTTTCACTCTTGATCTGCTACTCAAAGTGTCTGAATGCGTCGGTGGCACAGTGCGTCTGAGCCTGCCACAGGCTCGTTAATTATAAATCACTGATAATATTTTTTGTAGTGTTAGATTTGGCACAATATTGTAAGATGAATTTCATCTTTTAACATAAAAAATTTTGTGCCATTTTTGACGAGCTGATTCAATGGCATACCTACTAAATATAGTTAACTGATGTTAAATATACGCATGTCTAATATAAGCTCATCGAACATCAAACATGCTAATCGGATTTTATTTCATCATAATAATAATTCTCTATTTCACAATGCGAGTGCAATAGAGATCATGCGAAAAGGGGCAGGGCTTCCAGGTGGTGTCAGTACATATCGGAGCGTTCCGATCATTTCAGATGAATGTCAAATTGGCTCATCTTCCATTTTATTGGCGTATTTTTTTGTGATAGCTAGCGTACTCTGATGTTAAACTGCGGAGCTCCTGTGCAGCTTGCGTAAAACAGCAAGTCTCTTAATACAATATATTAGGAGTAAACATGACTGCACATGATGGCAGTGTAATATCCTGCAGAGAAGATTATACTGTAATATATCGTACAAGCCTATGTTAAACAACACTGTTCTACACTGTAACTGTGCTATAATAATGTTCAGTGTCAAACAAACACTTTTGTTTAATTGTGTTAATCTGGAGAAACAGGATTAAGCCATCAGAATTATGTATTTTTCCTGTTTCATAAGGCAAGATGCAATTTCCATCATATTAGTAGCATGTTATTTAAATTATTTTCAGCGGAACTGTCATAAAAGCATTTCATTTCCTATATCTCTTGCGTCGCATGCACCACACTTATAATTTAGCATATTTCCTCATTCCCCTCGAAAATAATTTCCTAGCTATGTTGCTGTATTGACCCATTGTTTTATTGTGGCTGTTGGGCGTTAAGTTTCACCCCAGTGGCAGTGTTTGAGCGTTAAGGGGGCAGTTTGGTGAAAAATGTAAATCGTCACTTTCACACCACCCTGTTCCTTTAAGAGAACTGAGTGCTTGTCTCAGCTTTTCTGCACGTGGACACTTCCCAAAGTGCAGATCAAAGACAGATGAGGACAAAAATTTGGGAAGGAGAGTGCAGTATGAAAGCACGCTGTCCAAAAACTGCCAAAACGCACACAAACACTCAACTAGGAGGCAACATTTCCAAACAGTTAAATATGGTCTAACATTCACTGAGAATAATAAATGAATTAAATGGTCTAATGTCCAGAGTGACATTTCTAAGACGACAGAGTCAGAGTTAAGATATTTTTAAGAAAAGGACAGACTGAAGAAAATGCCAGTGTTAAAGAATAGACAAAGAGAAAAGGACAGACTCATAAGTGCATTATGGCCCGAGACTTTCTGAAACTACAGATAAAGGCATGTTAGCTCAGCTGGCTCCACCCACTCAGCTCTCTCCTCATAAAAAACCCCCTCCACCCCCCAAAAAAACAAAAACAACAACAAAAAAACCCCGACCACCCTTTCGCTACAGCAGCGGCGAATGCTAATGGTTCCGCTCTAATATTCCTCAGGAGTGTTCGAGAGAGAGAACTGGCACCTGTTGGCTCGCTTCAGTCGCTCCAGAAAGCCACAGATACCACGGCCTTCTGGGAAACAAGACACCGAGTCCATACAGGCAATGCCTTGGTACGCCTCGTTACACTGCAGAGAGAGAGAGAGAGAGAGAGAGAGAGAGAGAGAGAGAGAGAGAGAGAGAAGACAGATTCAGGAGAGATAAAAGGAAAAATGTAGAGAAAAAGAGGAGAGATTTTGAGGAGAAAGAGATGGAAAAGAGGAGAAAAGGAGGAGAGATTTTGAGGAGAAAGAGATGGAAAAGAGGAGAAAAGGAGGAGAGATTTTGAGGAGAAAGGAGAATTGAGAAAAGTGATTGTATAAAAGTGAAAGATAACAAGATAGAAAAAGAGATAGACAGACAGACAGATGGGGAGGTACAAAGGGGAAAAAGAGAGCAGTGAAAGACAAGCAGATGGACAAAGGGACAGAGCAGGAAAGAAAGATTGAAACAGACAAAAGATGTGGGGAAAAAAAGGAAAAAGAGAATACAGAGGAAAAAAGAGAGAAGACAGAACAGATCAGGAGAAATTGGAGATGAAAAAGAAACATGAGGGATAAAAACATTATTATCTCAAAAATAATCATCTCACTGCATTGTAAACACAACACACTGATTAATGAGTGTACAAAGTTAGTTTTTGTTCTGAATTGTGGTGCACACACAAATGCACACATGTACACACACACACACACACACACACACACAGAGGATGGATGAGGGACGTGGTGTGTGTAGAAATTATATATAAAGCCCACAGTTGATCTATAAGAGTGATGGATGGAGCTCTGGTCAGAGGAAGAGGACGTCCTTCACCTGCATGTGACCAGGACAAATTCAACCACAGATCAGCAGCATTCCTGTGTGCACGTGTCCTCTGTGGATCACGTTCACTACAAACAATCTTTGAGCTACAAAGTTGCTAACAAGTAGCGGAAGCTTATATCCACCAGTTTAGCATTGTGCACTAAAACCTGCATCTTACCAGTCAGCTTCAGCGTCTCAGACAGAATCGCGTTTTCTGGTGCACTGTTATTTAAAAGAGAGATGACGTCATCACTTTCTATCTCAGCACACAGTGTCAGATTCAGGTAAAGGGTGTGGCTTAAACTTGGAATTACAAAGAGAAAGGAATTTTGGGTAAGTCAACATTTATTTACTGACTCAAACAGATGGGGTGATGGGATGCTAAACTGGTAGCTATAAGCTTCAGCTCCATAACATGTCTTGGTTGATTTGGGTGAAAGATGGAAGTTAAAAGGAATATGAAATGAATTCATTGATTGTCAATGATTACAGAAAAAGAACAGACAAATGGTGTGTAAAAAAAATTCATATATATAAACTGATGTGCAAATCATTTAATAGCTTCTGAACAGATTTTGCCCCAGAAACATCTCAACTCTGCCATCAGAACAAAAAAGAGATTTGATAGCAGTATTTAACAAAGTTGGTCACATATCAATATCGATCTGAGGGTACTGAATTGAATCGGAACGTATTGTATTGTAGCAGATTCATTCATTTGGTGTCGTTGAATCTCAAATCATTGCCGTAAGAATCGAAATCGTATCGTATCTTGCGGAAGCGTTTTACACCCCTAGTTTCCCCATTGTTCTGATAAACTACTAAAGACTCCTGATTCCTCTCGTACAGATCACACTAAACTGCACTGCGCAAACGTAAAGGGAAGTCGATCAGTCGATCTGTTTACAATCTCATCCTTGGCCAAATCTTCACGGACTCATCCTGATTACTAAGCAAACAACGCCTCACACATCTTCCATTTAAACAAATCCCTCAGAGACATGCTACATCTCAGTTTTGCAAAAAAAAGAAGCTGCAAATTTAAAACGCAGCGTCAGCTACTGCAATCCATTAAAGACACCAAGTACGAGATTATCTACTCATTCTGCGTGTAAAAGATTTGTTTAAATACTGTAAAGATTTCCTGGTTTTATAATAATACCCATGTATACAGATACCTTTCGTTTTCTACAGGATCTCAAAGAAGATATTGCAAACAATAGATTAGAATAAAAATATATATGTATATATATATTTACGTTGGTTGCTGTCTTGTGCTGCTAGCAGTGAACTCCTCATGCTAAGTTTTATATTGAAGCTGTGATGATGATGTGTGTTTAATAATAAATGAGGATAAATAAATGAGCACACTCGCCGACACTGTTCTGCATGCTCAGGACGGCCGTCCTAATCCTTGTGCTCTTAAAAGATCGAAAAATGCTGTGGTTAATCCTGTTGATACTTTCACAGAGCACAGTTTGCAGTCTATGCTTGATTGACATATTTAATTACAGACTGCGTCGAGATAGCGGTCATGTGTGTTGTCTGTTCATTAGGGTGACAGCGTACACTAGGATTATGTCCATGATCATGGATCTTTGTATCGGAGCAGTACGAGTAAATGAGCACCATATTGGACCGATATTCAATACCAGTATCAGTATCGATTCATCTCTTATCCAACCACTAACCAGTGATGGACTGTGTTCTAGCTGAAGTTTAACTTGTTCTGCCTCTGCTACATGCCCCACCCCCTTCTGTTCTGCACTGCCAAAAAAAAAAAAGGTTAAATGCTCCTTTATTTGTTTGATAAATGAGCAACATGAGGATGTAATATGTATATTCATCATCTGGAAAAGCACAGCAGTTTGCTATTGAAACACAGCCATAGTGTTTAGCATGTCATCATTAACCTCCACCACAGATCTAATAAAAGCACATCAGGAAATTTGAATATGAAAGTAAAGATGTATGTGTCATGCATCCATGAAGATAAATACTAGTGTGGTTCTTTCTGAACAAGCCTTTACATTTCTATACACTGCTAAAAATCCCCTTGTGCCATTACAGACTATGATTGAAGAAGGAGATCAATAAAAATCTTAAAGTAATAAATTAGACGTGCAGAGATCTGTGGAGAGTGAGTGATGATGTGCTCCATTCTGATTAACCTACACATCATGACTTCACCTTACTGATGTGTGGAGGAACTTACGGCATCTGAGAGATTGTGAAATGACTTCTGTGTGTGTGTGTGTGTGTGTGTGTGTGTGTGTGTATAACAGAGAGATTAGTGTGTAATGCTTCAATACTAGCAGGAACTGGGCTAAAACATTAAACTCTAACACCACTTGGCTTTGTGTTACTGGAACAGAACTACGATATCCTCAAGTTTAATGCTTTGAAATTTTGCAAAATGTAAATGTTTTTAGAATCTGCAAACACCCTGTAATAACGTTAAAAAAAAAAAAGGAAGAAACTGATACTATATATTACTATTGTTATTAGCGGTTCAAGCCTGAAGGGCTGAAACTGTACTGTAATTGTAAGGTTTTTTAAATGATTATTATTATTCTGCCCTAAAACTGATTGTGCAGACCAAACCGTAAGTCGTAGAGAGCTGAAACTTTGAGCGACGGTAGTACCCCAGAGTACTACAGTGTTGTAGTGGTGCTATAGTGAGCATTTATAGAAAAATTGCCATAACTTTTGAAGCGTTTGTCACAGAGTGTCTTATATCTATGGAATCCTTGGGACCAGACGAACAAAACATACATCTTTGATTTAATTTCATTTCAATCATTAAAATGTTTCTGCAGTCTTGGATTTTTCGAAAAACCTACTTTTGTGAACTAGTCCTGAGGTTTTTGTCCGATCGGGACCAAACCAGTGCCAAACGATTCTATGGAGTCTCTATCAATAATTATCTAAAAAAAGTTTGAACTTTCACCCGAGATAGCTATGGTATGCGAGAAAACAGGAAGTAGGCGTGGCCACTTTTTTTTTTTTAACACGTAAATGGCTATAACTCATGAATGAAATGAGATCTTCACTGAACCTGGCATGCCTATGTACGAGGTCAATCTTTGGTTGTACAAAAAAAAGGGCATGGTTTTGCCACATATAATGGCACTATAATAACAAAAAAAAAAAAAGAAAAAAATTTAATTAGCAGTAACTATGGAACCGTTGATCCGACTGACTTCAAAATTTGCATAGTGTCTTTGTCTCTGGTACCATCATAGTCTGTGAGGACATTCACGTATGTTGAGAAACATGGACACCATTGGCCAATCAGAATTTTGCAGCTATTAGACAAGGTTAACAATGACCGATCAGACTGAAACTTGGTGTACTTATTTTACTCTTGGTCTAAGAGGTTTGTGCCAAGTTTTTTAAAAAAACTGGCAACTAGGTGGCACGATCACGATTTTTGTCGTCGTTAACGGTTGTATATAACGCAGTGTTTTGAAAAAGCACATATATAAAATGATAGGACATCTCATTTTAAACAACTTTGCTTCAAGAACCATTGGTGGCTGTCAAACTGTTCGGTAAATATTTCTGATAATATTAAAAGCCTACTTCTGCAAACTAGCCATATGATTTTCACTCAGTTTCAATGAAACAAGTACTACACGATTCTCTGGAGTCTATTTATAAATATTTATCAAAAAAAGTTGGACTTTCAATTTTACGCTTCAATGCCATGCCAAAAGTAAAGGTAGTGGACTTGGCCACATTAGTTACATAATAATAACTCTTAAAAAGGAAATAAATCTTTTCACCAAACTTGGTACACTTATGTAAAGGCTCAGTCTAAGGTCAAGTCACAAAAATTATGGAGTTTGGCCACTTGGTTGCGCTATTACAGTTAAAAAAAATAAAAAAAATAAAAATACTATAATACAGTGGTTGTATAAATGGTGTGTAAATGAGTATATTATCCGATGTTTCAGATATACACCTGTTCTTTGTATCATCTGATAGATCTCATTCTGAACAATTTTTCCTCTAGGAGCACTGCTGTCAATCAAATTGTTCATTAAATATTTGAGATTATTTTATAAACAGGGTTTTGCAAAGTAGTCCTAGATTTTTCACTCAACTGAAACAAAACTAGTGCAGGACAATCTTTTGGACTATTTAGATAAATAATTATCGAAAAAAAAGTTGAACTTTTAATTTACCATTGCAAGAGCACATCAAAACATTTGAAGTGGGTGTTCCCTCTTTTACTAAAACGGCTATAACTCTATAATGGAATGGAACAGAATGGATATTTTCACCAAACTTGGGCTACTTATATATAGGCTCAATCTGAGGACAGATCTAAAAATATTAAAAAACAGAAAAAAAACATTAAATTGGCACTAAATGTGGAACCATTGGTCCAATACACATCATAAATAAATCTTGCAGTAATTGTCCTTGTCCAAGGTCCAACCAGTGTACATGAGGACAACTGTGAATCTTGAAAAACATGGCCGCCATCGGTCAATCAATGTTCAGCAGCTATTAGATGAGCTTAATGAAGGAGGATATTTCTTTAAATTATTTTGGTTTTTCTTTGATTTAGGTGCTTATAGGATTGCACAATATTAAGTAATAACTTTTAACGTCTTTAAGAGCCCTAAACGGCTTGAACCCCGATAATTGCTGCTTGCAGCTATATTTATTATATTATAAACAGTGGAAGGATGAGGAAATTGGTGATTTACACAATATTTAGGGAACTGATTCAAGCAAAATATAAAGGAACATAATAAATCCAAGTGTTTAAAAATTTGCCTAAGAAATCTATGTGCATTTCAGAGGACAGATGTGTTCACATTATACACAGAGATGCATCACTTGGAGTTGTATAAATGAACCATCAAGCCAGACAGATCTGAGCAAGCAATCAACTGTGAAGAGAACCTTGTAATGTGAGTGTAGACAGAGTGAAACTGTATTAAAGTATGTTACAGCCTGAGAAAGCACACTGCCAATGTGCCCATTATAGATTATGCATAATACAATACTATAGACTGTATAGACTAGTTAGTTTGTGTTTATGGAGTGTATTATCCTTACTATTTTATTATAAGAATTCACATGTAATTGCTTTGGCTACCCTTAAAACTTGTTAAAGTGAAACAGCAGCCGCTTAATGACAAATGGAGCATCTGTACTGAGACACTCAACATCTTTAATGAGCTGAAATTAAACCTGCAGAGTCGTTAATCAAATAAGCTTCCAGTTTGTTATGAAGCAGAGACAATGCTACAATCTCACACACACACAGGCTCATATTTGGTTAAATATTATGTTGCAATATAATTATCATCTGCATTGTGGACAAAGGAGCTTGGCATTTTGTTCTTGATTAGGTTCACCACACAAGAGCTCTAAGGAATAAAACACCATGTCATGGTGTTCTAGTAAAACAACCAACGACAACGTGGTGTGATGAAGTGGAGTTACTGTTACCACTCTGATGTTGATTATTTTCCTATAGCAGCATGTCCTGGAGTGGTTTATTCCGACTATACAACAGTCAATTTATACAACTGTAATATTTATAATTTATTAATTAATGACATTTCAAACGTATCTGTTTATAGTTACATTTAATATTGTCGAATGTCATGGAACAAGTTCTCACTTATGTTATAGCAGCTATAAACAGTTGCTCCCTCACCAGCCTCTCTATTTTTCACTTTCTTGAAGTTAATAAGATAAAAAACACAGCTTGTCATGTCAGCAAGAAACCTCAGTGTAACCTCCTCTGTCCCGAAGATGTCTATAAACTTAGTTACAGCTTTACCTCTGACTGTTACAAAGAAGTAAGTGTAGAGACTCCTTCCAGAAATTTTTAAATATATACACATCTCTCCATACAGAGAAATCTGTAAACTTTAACTTTTAAAAATCTGTTTATGTAGAACATCCACTGTACATTGTATATTGCTGAGAATTAAATGTTACTCTAGAAATGATAACATATTAGAACGAGCACATGAATATAAACTGGAACTACAGTCAGAGCTGCAGTTATAGAAAATGAATCAACACCTTCAACAGCACTGTGGTGTAATAATGTGGTGTAGCTTGTGCTTGTTGGTGAGAGGTGATTATCAATGCACACATTTCATATCAAAACACAAAGGATATTAGCAAATCAGTTGTTCACAATGTAATTGTAAACAATGAATTTGATTACTGAAGCTAAACACTGCTTGACAGTACACATTTATTGGTAATGAAGATAAACACAGTAACATAAAACACCTTCATACAGCCACATATAAATCATTTATAATCATATAAAAATACCTGAACAAGTATATTTTTAAAAAAATCATTACATGCTTTCCCATTATAGTACCAGTTATGATATTATCTCGATTTTACAAAAAAAAAAAAAAAAAAGTACCGTAAACTATTTTTTTCTGAAAATATACTGCAAAAATATAGGTAATGATTGAATGATTTAAAAGCATGCACATCTTGAAGGCACGAGTGTGAGGATCAGAACACACAGGCTCTGACGGATGGATGGCACAGTACAGAGTACACACAATGATGGAGCAGAACCGAAACATGAACCTTCCCCATGACCTGTGATCGATTGCGCACGCACACACACACACACACACAGGTCTAGGCTGGGCAGTACTACCTAGGGAAAGGGGGGAACTGTGTGATGGATAGAGGAAGAAGAAGCAGCTAGCAGTTGCCAATTGTCCTCCCCTCTGTCCCTGCTTTCAGCAGAGTCATATTCTGAGCCGACTGAAACTTTATCCTCTTCCATCTGGAAGGACAAAACAGCTGGTTAAGGCTCCCAAACCGACAAAAACAGGAGAACGGAGGGGAAAAAAGCGTTATAAAAAAAAAATGAGGGAGTGAGCAAGAAAATGGCCATTGGTCCACTGCAGAGACAGCGCTGAAATGAGATTCTGTTGTTACCGTATTTTCTGGAATATATGCCACTTTTTTGGCCTGTGATTTAGCAATGTATTAGCATAATTGCGATTATACAAGCATAATCATGCTCATTTATTACGGTTATTACTGGCATGCTAGTCCAGAAGTCATGTGTCTGACATGATGAATGAAACTTGCTGTGATTGGTGATGATATACTAGCTGCACTTTCAGATGTTAACATGGTGCTGTAGCGCCCCTAGACGTAAAATATACATTTTATAATTGTAAACATTCTTTAGGCTGTATAAAGATTATAAATATGTATAAAATGCCTGCAGATAGAATTTAGTGAGAACTTCCATGCCAGAGTGACTTATCATTCTGTAGTAAACTTATTTACTACAAAAAAACATTTAGATTAATGATTAAAAAAAGAAAACTCTCATGTCAGCTGGACTGCAGATCATGTTCTCTGCTCATAGCAATAAATTATAAAAAATGGATTATTCCCTTTTTTTTGGCCCATGCAGCCTACGATAAAAAGGAGTTTGAGGCCGTGCCAGTTTCAGGTGTGTTAGTTATAAAAAGTTTGAGCATTGCTCTTTCTGGTGCATGCATGTTGGGTTAAAAAAATATTAAGACCTAGATTATAGTGCTCACATCAGCCTGAGGTAAAAGAAAAATGAGTGCCATCAAATGAAAACAAATGAGAATTGTGCACATGCACATATGGCATAGCAGTTTAGCAGGTTAGCGGTGTAACATGCGCTGAATCACCTGAATAAAATTAAATCCAGACGTCTTTAATTCAAATAAGATGCTTTAGTTTGATGTTTATGCTAAAATCAGATTGTGCTTGAAACCACACCTACTGTGTTACAACTAGAGATGGTATATATGTGATACACGCATAAAGGAAATGATGGAAAAATCAGATATTGGCGAAAACAAATGATGTGTGATTCTGTAACAAATCTAGCCTAGAATATCAGAGTGCAACGCAGGATAAAGTCGGCTACATGGCCTAAGGTCAACAACAAAAAATTGTTTTTGGAAATGGAAATAATTACTATAAAGAGCCTCGATTGTACTTTTTGTCAGGACTCATTTGATTATCATCATTATATATATTTCCTGTATTTATTATATTCTTTATATATATATATATATATATATATATATATATATATATATATATATATATATATATATATATATATATATATATATATAAAATTAATAAAAATAATTTTAAGTAAAAATAAAAGTGCAGTTTTGCATAAGCTATGTATTTTTTCCTGTCATTTTTAAGTGCCTCAGTTTAAAAAAGAAAAGAAAAAAGCTTTGTCATTAAAAATAAATAAATAAAAGGATAAGCATCAATATTGGTTGATAATGTTTCAGTATTTTCTTCTTTTTTTTTGTGATATAAAAAGTGGTATCGTGCCACCTCTAATTACAAACGTAATGTTATTTTTAACCATCGGGTCAGTCCTCATTTGTTGCAAGTTGAGAGCTTTTGCGGTAAAAAATGTATCTTTCATTTAAATTAAAAATAAGGATGGAAATGTGCATATAAGGACATGCAGGTTGACTCGGGCAGACATGCAGGGTGAACTGTGTGACTGCAGTTATCAGCTCGCTCACTTTTCTTTTTCCTTGTCTGATCTCCAATACTGATTAACACACCCTTGTTAGCTTTGTCCTCATAGTTGATGTGCTATTTCAAATTATATCACAAGAATGGACACCATGCAGTACAATGGGATGAGTGTGTGTTGGGATGCACTGCTCTGTCAAGCAATCTCCTCGGAAATGTACAAACTTAATCTGTTTAAAACTCAAACTAGATGGCAGAATAAAGTAACACTGTCATGTACCACAGTGGTTCTCAAACCTTTTTAGAGCCAGCGACCGCTTAATAGATTCCACTGACCCTCTCAGCACAGGTTTATTTTTCTATTTAACTATTATTCAAGTGTGTGCCAGATATTCTGGCTATTTATTGGACACACAATTATTATTATTATTATTTTTTTTAATTCCAAAGATCACATTAGGTCCAACTTGTTCTTGAGTGATAAAGATTTAGATTTAAACCCATGGAATTCAGAACTCAATTATAAATACAAGTTATAAACATAAATATGATAAATCTTATTATCTATGATAGGTTGTGATTTCATCCACTGTAGCAAAATAACAAACAAATAAATAAATAGATATCACAAACCCCATTTTGAGAACCAATGATGTACAGATTTTTAGCATTTGTATAATTATATCTTTAAGTCATAACTCGTTTCCTACAGCTTCCAAGATGGCAGGAAGCGCTCAACCCAAGAAAAATGTAGAAGGGAAAGTGTGTTAAAACAGTATTGGAACACAGCTTCGCTCGCTCTCTCTCTTTCTCTCTCTCTCTCGCCCTCCTCTGAATGCTGTTTAGTTGGGTGTGACTACAGCATGCAGCACGACACTGAAGGGTTAAATGGCTCAGCCTACTCTACCTAATCTTGCCCAGCTGATTCTTGGCTCTGGAGAGTGGCTGCAGAGCGATGAAGTCATCACCTATAGCGACTCGGTTGGAGTACATCTACAGAGCGAGAGAAGGGGGTGAAAACACACACAGGATCAGTAATAAGAGGACAAGGACACAGATGTAGAGCAACGTACACACACTCACAGTTGGAAATTTTAACCCTGCATTCACACTGGCAGTCAGTCATTAGTATAGAGAAAGGAGGCAAAGTGACTGTGCAAACTTTACATTTATGCAAATAAGAATCTAAGAAATGTCTTGATAACGTGAGAGGATGTTGGGGATATTCAATAGATATAAAAATCCATATCTGGATTTCTGCAAAGTTTATTGTTAATTGAATTGAACCTTTGCTGGAATGAAATTGGCAGCAAGTGAGATGTGAGGAACAATTCTACCCAATCATGTGAAGTGTTAAGTATCAGGAGTGGGCGATATGACAAAAATATCAAATAATTCTCAAAGACATTATAAACATTTTTGCTTCTGAAATAAATGTAAAAATTAAGCACAACATTTTAAAGCTGCTTCCATACAGATTGTAATGAAATTTATTCTAATAAAAATGTTTAAAAATTATTCAGATATCACAATATCTCGGAAGTGTACTGAAACCATTCATCACAATATTGATATTATAACATCACATTGCTCAATTTAAAAGTATTTTTTTTAGTTCCTATCAGATACTCCTTCCAACACAAGATGAAGGAAAATTTAACTTATGAGCTTTATCCATTTCTGATATTTTGGAAGGTAAAATAAATAAAACAATAATTTATAAAAAAAACAAAAAAAAATCTGTTTTGGAGAAAAATCCTGGGTCTGATTAGCCTCTAATAAACCGAATTACTGGGTGCATGTATGAATTACAATTTAATACAATAATTAAGTACACAATTATTTTAATTTGCCTTTAGAAGGGTCAACCTGGTTTAAGTTTTGCTTAATTAACATATGACAAACATCCACACACAAAATGTGCATGACAGTTTCTCTAGTTACCGCTTACTGGAGAAACAATGGCAACAAACAATGACCTCAAATCAGAAATGCCAACTAGCAACCTACATACAGAGAAAAACAAATCATTGCTGTGTGAACACAGGATAAGACTGAAACACGCTATACCAGAAAAAAAAAAAACAAACAAACAAAAAACCTATAGACCTCAAAGGCAACACCACACAGTCTCACCATAACACGCAGAAAGACTGATAAATCAGTCTCTCTCTCTCTCTCTCACCGGGACTCGCTGTAACATTTATCTATGGCCTCTTTCAGAGTTATGGATGTGAACTTGCATCAGTGAGAGATTACAAGTGTGATCATGTGACCTTTTTGGGAGACTGATTTTTAAAAGTTTAATATGACTTTACGACCCTGTACGTTCATGTGATTATCCAATCAGCCAATTATGTGGCAGTAGCACAATGAATTAAAACATATAGCTACAGGTCAAGAGCTTATGTTAATGTTCACATCAAACATCAGAATGGAGAAAATGTCATCTCAGTGACTTTGACCATGACGTGGTTGTTGGAAGTGGTTTGAATATTTCAGAAACTTCCTGGGATTTACACACACGACAGTCTCTATAATTTGCACAGGAACTGAAAAGAACAGTCTATGAGTGAACTGAAAAGAACAGTCTAGAACAATCTATGAGTGGAAATGCCTTGTTGATGAGAGAGGGCAGAGGAGATTGGCCAGACTGGTTTGAACTGAATGGAAGTAATTCAAATAACCACTCTTTATAACCATGGTGAGCAGAAAAGCGCCTCAGAAATACACATCATATCGAACCTTGACGAGGGTCCCATGCCTGACAGCTTTGGTTGGCACAGACTCACCAAACTGGAGAATTCTGAAGATTAGAAAAACATCAGCTTCATGAGGCTGTTTAAGGCTGTGTGTGTGTGTGCGCCTCTCAGAACATTGTGCACGCATGCTCACACAGGGTCACGTATTCATACTTGCACATAACGAGAGTGTATCCTCTAGGAGGCGCTGTTGCATGAACCACACCTGACTTTACTGAATTGCTGTCTGGAAGGGCCAAGAAACAATGCAAGTTCTGTGTTTCACTGTAGGAATAATAAATAGGAGATAAGATGGACATAATGCTGCAGTGATGGGGAACCTTGTGAGATTAATCATAAAACAAGTGAATTCTCACAGAAAGCATTTCTGAAGTGTTTCAACTTGTCTATATTGAGCAGCATCAGCAAATCTTAGATCAAAGCACTTCAATTAAACTAGTGTTTAAATCGATCACAATACTATCAATCACTGATGCTTTAGATTTGAGATATTTTAAGTTGCTGCGGTTTACACCACCTCCGCTGTGTGTTTATTGAGAGTCCATTAGAAGAAAGAGAAAGTAAAGTGTGCAATCCTGCAGAATTCAAATGACAATTATGAAACAGTTAGTTCCAGTCCACTGATTTGATTGGTTGAGCAGCGTTCCAAGAGTGCGTATATATCCTACAACAGCACTGGGACGTTTCACTGTTTATATAACGCCTCTCGTCTGTGTTCACCACTTAAATTCCACTTAGTACAGCAGAGTTAGCGACATCATCTGTGGACATCAAAGCAAACTATACTTTTCAGGAATATAACTCGACTTAAAACATGAAAGCTCATTAGATTAAGGTGAAAAGGAAGAAGGGACACCAATTTCAAAGGATGCACCTTTAACAGGGATGTACAAATTAATGTGAGTGAGCTAGCCAGCTAATCAATGTGCTACAGATCTCCTGGATCTATTTCTGCTAGCGGAACAAAAATAAACGGAACATTTGGCCATATCGTGTCCTAAATATCAGTTATTTGTGGAGAATCACAGTCATGCCAATATTCAGTATAACCACGCTCTTACTCTTGCAATATTGCTTAATTATAATGAACTACAGTCGACATGAACACAATATCATGATTGTAGTATTCCAGAAACAAATCCATCGTACAATAATGTGATCATGTTGCCGTGTGTGAAGCAAACATGAAACACATGAAGAACTTGCTTGAGTTCAAGAGAGTGCAAGAGTTTTGATATGTTTTATTAAAGATGCCAGTCTGAGAAACTAAACAAACAGAGTGAATATGAATAGAATATGCTTAAACCTACAATTTTTACAGAGCATTTTTAGCCATTTCTGTTGCAAGGTGTTTTAATTAATGAATTTAATCAAACCCATGGAAGAAATATCACATCTCATCAAATCGTTTCCGTGTATGCGATCAGACATACCTCCCGGCCAACCAATCAGCGGTCACCTGATGCACAGCACCGAAGAGACGTACAGCGTGTAACGTGTACACTGGAGGGATTGCGCACTAGCAAGTCTCTGCATGCCATGTTTAACCATGATCCCCCTCCCTGCGCCAGACAGGTTAACGAATAAATATAAATCAGCCTTTAGCTTCTCTGACAAATTCTGGGTTCTTCTAGGAACAGGTGTATTTATATAGAGATCACATGACACTTTAGTTGGACGTGGGTCAACTCCATTCAACTAATTATGCGACTTTGATCTTCTGAGCAGGAGTTGATCACAAGAATTATTTGTAAATAATTCTCAAACATATTGACATATAGTCCCAAACAAGTCCATTTTAGTTCTACAAAATGTTGAAAGGTTCAAGTGCGGACAAAGTACTTATACAGTTTATTTATTTACACTTTTTGGAAGTCTATGGTGCATGGAGCACTGGTAAATACCGTATGTCATAGTACATCAGTGTACCTGTCCTGAGTGAGGCTTTAAACGCTTTTACATTTTACAATAAAGAGGAACTCCATGTGGGTCGACCAGTTATTCCACAGGTCTTTGTCTCTTCAGCTTCTCAGAAAGAGGAGGAAGGTGACATTATCGTTAAAGAGAAAAACACCACACACTCACCACAACGCAATCTGATTTTTAACCCTTTCTTCTTAAAGGTAAATACCAGCTAGAATGTAAAGCTATAAAGTTTCCACAGGATGTGGTTTGTATACATCAAGATCATTTAGTCTCAATGCAGTTCTGTGAGCATGTTACAGTGAATGAGGTCATGAGTGTTTGCTGCTGACAAGCCATGCTGAGTTGTGCTGAGTGACATGCTTCCTGTCTATTAGTATCAGCTTATGCAGTGTTCAAGACAGCTAAATTCATTGCACATGTCTTGACATTAATTCATGCAAAACACCATGTTCAGTCCGGCTTTTGCTGATCGTTACAACCGTTAGTGTGTTTAGATGGAGGAAACATATTCTGACCTGAGACTTCTGTGTGCTGGTGGGGTGTAGGTGTCTGTAAAACACTTTCTTGATGACATCGGGGAACAGGCAGGTGATGACGATGATGATGATGGCGAACCAGGCTGAGCCGCTGGACAACAGCTGGACAAAGACGAAATACATGTCCTGCGTGTGGAGAAATGGCCTGAAGGGAAAGGGAGATAAGGTATTATGTCCTTGTACAAAAACACACTCACATCTTCCCAAAGGAGATGTTAAAGTAGCTAACAATAGCAAATTAACATCGGCTAATATGACTTTATTCAAGCTAACAACTACAGCAGTAAACTACAGCAGTCAAGCTAATCTTGCTAGAGAAATTAAAGAGGTCATGGTGATCCCATTACAAGAGTAAACATGGCCATAATCCCACTACAATATTTAAGGGGTCATAATCCCACTACAACTTTTTAAGGGGTCATAGTGCCACTACAGCTCCAGCAGTTAACAAGGTCATAATCCTGGTTATGGTAAATTTGTTGCCACAGGACTGTGATAATGGCCAATCACAGATATAAGCAAATTAAGGTTTAGGGGTTGTTTAATCTTATTCTTGTTAATTGCATTTCCTGATGCCTTGTCAGGCAAATTTTATTTGAGTTCTGATTAAATGTTCATTTCATTTCAAGTCTGGAAACTGTGTACTGTTTTTTGGATTTTTTGTGTTGTATGAGAATAAAGTGCTGAGGTACCATATAATTCCCCCATAAAACAAGGAGAATATGAAGTAGAACGCGATGGAGCCCCATGTGACAAAATGGTTCATCCATGTCCAGAAGTGTGTCTCCAGCGCCAACTGTCATAACAGAAGAGAAGCCAATTAAAACAGCGTCTTCTTCAGAGCTGTTTTTTTTCCCCCTGAGTGACATACATCACTTACCTTTAAGGTTACTGTAATGACCATGACGGTGAACACCAATGTACCGAAAGTCCAGTTTCCAAACATCTACAAAAGCAGAAGGCATGCTTATAAAGTTTAAATGAAACATGGTTTTAGATATCATTTATAAGCATATCAAAAGCTGATGATTAGTCTAGCAGATGCCAAATGTTTGAGGAAACAAGCGGCTGCTAAATATCTTCAGGCTTTCATTAAAAATAAAAGAACAGTGCTTGAGTATTTGACTGAAATCTGAAATGAGGAGGAAATCCAGAGAACATCGGAAGCTAATTTTCCCCCCAGTCATGCAAAGCATGGGTGAGGGAATTTTTCCAAAACTGAGTTTTGTGTGTGTGTATGTGTGTAAAATCGAAAGGTGGCATGACATCATAATGCTGGTGACAAACGCTCATTATACAGGGAGACATGCAACAACTGTAATCCAATCAACTCTTACCAGCTGCCTGTTAGCTCGCAAAATCTGAAAACATGCAGAGCGTGAAGAGAGAGAAAAGAAAGAGAGAAAGATGAGAAATGAAGGGGGGGGATGTGAAAGAAAACAGGGAGGAAACAACAAAAAAAACCAAGCCAAAATTCACCCGAAAATGTGTTATTTTTAGAACCAGAGGAATGACTTCGGGGAGCTGGGGTTTTGTAAATTTTTACTAGCTTTAATCTTGACAAATATTCTCAAACTCCTCAAAATACTCATGAAATCAATAAGGAAGAGAAAACTCCTGATTTGCAGTTCCAGTCTGAGCCATATGGTTAGCCTAGCAAATAATATGCATAAGTAAACATGCTGAAAGAGGGGATTTCTGAGCCATAAGTAAGGAATTAACCACTGTGTGTGGTGTTACAGTGAAATAATCAATGATGTGGTGGTGTGATGAAGTGGAGTTACTTATAACACTTCTATATAGAATTTTATTTTACCCCTTATACCACAGCAATTTGCCAGCAATTTTTTTTTTTATAAAGAATGACACACAATACTTTTTATCCTTGCAGTTACATTTAATGTTATGAACATCCAAAAAAAGTTAGTTACTGTTCTCATGAATGCTATGGCAACCTCTCTTTTTTTTCCTCTTTCTTGAAGTTAATAAGATAAAAATAAGCAGCTTGCCATTTTACTAATAAAACACAATGTGTAAACTGCAATAGTTTCTAAAAAACAGCATTAGAAAATAAAATAAGGACTCTTAAGAAGCTTTGCGAGTATTGATTCTATGTTGTCTAGCATTTGGTGTGGTCCTCAAAGGACTATTCATTTAATTCCAATTAGAAGACTAGCATTTAGTACACAACGCTAGAGGCTCTATCCTGTATTTATATGTAACACTACACCCTCCACATCTGGGTAATTTATATGTAAATGCATTCTGAATAGAACATGCTGAGTTGATTAGCCAGCAAATCAGGAATCCTAACAATAAGACGAAAAGTAGTGCCTACAAAACACTGCTGTCTCTCTCTCTTTCTCTGTCTCACACACACATCCTTTTATGATTAATGTCTGCATGACTGACACACTGGAACTGCTCAAGTGACAGAAGAGAAACTAGAAACAGAACAAGAAAAATAGGAAGTGTGTGTGTGTGTGTGTGTGTGTGTGTGTAGAAGCAGACCTGTCCATTTCCCATCAGACTTGTGTCCTCTCCCATCAGGATGTAGCAGCCAAAGAAGAAGACAAAGGCGTGGCAGAAGCCCAGGATCGTCCAATACAAAAAGGTTTTGAAGGACAGCAGTGAGTTCTTACTGATATCTCTGTTAACAAATCAGAGGTTACAAAATTACGTTATGAGTTTATAAATGTATACTTTTAAGAAAGGTGCACATATTTATACATTTATGTTTCTAATACCACAAATACTATTATTATTATTATTATTATTATTAGATCAATTCCAATAAAGGGGGCGTAGCCTTTGCGTCTCTCAGTTCCAATAAAGGGGATGTGGCCTTTGCGTCTATCAGTTCAAATAAAAGGGGTGTGGCCTTTGCATCTAGCAGTTCCAACCAAGGGGGCATGGCCTCCACACCCATCAGTTCCAATAAAGGGGTGTGGCTTTTATCGGTTCATTAAAGGGGCATGGCCTTTGCATCTAAACAAATCTAAATATACCAAGAATATTATTTTATTAGTTGCAAAAAACTTTTGTATTTTTAGCATTGATGAGAGCAGGATGTGAGTGAGGTGTGTTATATACCTGTAAAGTGCTGGCTTGCTCTGTAGAATGTGAGGATGAACCAGCTGTTCAAAGAGACTGTACACCAGGATGGGGAGGGAGGTGAAGCAGATGTTGTAGAACGTGAGATACACACTGTCATACAACGTCTGTGAAAAACACAGATGAGTAGGAAATGTGCCATGTTAAGGAAAAAACTAAACCAAACAACACACTTGGCTTAATATGGCTATCGAAATTTTAATGCAGTCTTTACTAGGCTGATGGAACCAGTTAGAATACAAAAAAAACCTATGTTATCATACATTACATTATCTGGCCTATAGTAAACATTTCAGTCATAATTTTTTAATTAGCATAATAAATTAGCATAGCACTTTGATTGTAGCTTAAGTTTTAGTATTAAAAACAGCTGTAAAACGACTTTACATACAAATATATATTTTTCGGATCTGAAAAAAGGGATTAAATTAGTGAGAAATGACATTTTGCTCAGAATATACTGCATTATTAGTAGCATTGTTATTAATATTTTACGCAAATTAATTATACTCCAGTGATGCAACCATGCAATTAATTGGGCCCTCTGACCACCCATAAGACCCAGGCTTAAACAAACAAAAAAAAGTTTGACATTTTTCTACCTGATTCAGAAAAAACAACTTATCTAGGGGATTGGTGAATTAAAGCAGTTATAATATACTTTGTATTTATAGGATTTATTTAACAATAGTCTGATTGTTAATGCTTAATATTAACTATACATAGAAACATGGAAATGCAGCATCAAATATGAGAACTTATTTCTTCCACAATATGAACATACTGTACATGCAACACCTACACGGTATGTGTGTGAAAGGTTAAGGGTTAAAGGTTAAGTGTTGATGCCTCTGTGACTTTTTCTGTTGTTTATTCAACCTGAGTAACTTTAGAAGGCAACATTTATAAATAATACATTAGCCCCTGTTCTGTCTCTGACCGGTCACCTTGTTAAAGTGCACAGAGGACAAGAATCAAAAGACATTAAAAAAACCAACAAAAAACAACCAAACAAACAAAAAACCCCACACCATTAAAGACGTTTAGCGCACACACACACACACAAATAGATAACAAAACATGGAAAAGAGACTTACTTGTTGTGAAAACAGACAGAAGAACTGGTACAAAAACTGCGGTGTGATAAAGCACACATTCTACAAAATAAAACACAAAAAAACCACACAAAAAAACACAATTTAAGCAACACTCCTCTGTGACGATAATATAAATCCAGGAATAAACACTCAAAACATTGTGAACGTACCTTGTAGAAAAAGTACTGCACGAGGGTTGCTATTCGAATGTAGTAGAAGTGTCCGTGGACGAGCAGTAACTTGGCGAGGAATTTAAACCTAGCGATTGCATAGTCACTGTTTCGCACAGCTTGTCTTCCCTCTTTCCCCATGATACCTGGAGATCATTGAATTTAATTAGAGCAGTACAGCTATATTAAGGCTGCCTTCCAAAACAATGAATGCACACTTGTCTACTTTTCTACGTTCTAGATGTTTGCAAATGAACATTTTATGTTATGTAATCTAAAGGATAGAGTCACCATGCAAAAAGATTCTTATTTAATGAGTTTAATGAGTTTCCTTAAGCACACATTTTCAGCTGAAGCAGTTCATAGATGTAAACAGGAGCACTGCTTGAACGTTATAACACTACGAACGTGCAATTTGGCTCATGATGATTTATGAGGACATTCATGAGTAAAGTTGCTGTCTTTTTTTTCCTTTGTAATAAACTCTTATGAGCGCTAAGCTTTGGTATTAGCATGTTAGCATCATTAGCAATGCTAGTTAACATATGCCATTCAGCTGCCTGAAATTCAATTCGATTAAATTTTATTTGTATAGCACTGGACATTGTCACAAAGCAACTTTACAAAAATATATAAATTCCAGATATTTTAAATGTGTAAATTAATCCCAAATGAGCAAGCCAGAGGCGATAGTGGCAAGGAAAAACTCCCGGAGATGACATTAGGAAGAAACCTAGACAGGAACCCATCCTCATCTGGGTGGCACTGGATACTGCACTTATAAATAATTCCGTTCTATAACGTGTACTGTGCAGTTAAAAAGTGCAATCGTGTAACCAGGAAATTCATTCTAGTTTTAACATGAAAGCCAAGTTAAGACTATAGACAAGCAATCTGTCTCATAATGATTTACAAGGAAGGTCAGGAGTCTTTTTTCTTTGTAGCAAAAAAACCCCACATCTTTATTATTTATTTATTAAATTATTTATTTATTTGATTATTTATGTGAAACTGGCCATTCAAACAATTTGTGTTATACAGATTGCATTTACATACCTGTCCAGGAGGAATGTTAATTCTGCACTCAGCTGCATCCACTTCACCAGTAATACATTACTCAATCTTGGACAAGCATTGTCAGAGTTTATTCTGGTTTTACTGCTCGTGTCATGTTTTTTTGAAGCACAGCACAACTTTTTTTTGCTCACAGGAGAATTATCTGGCTGTGCTGGGTGCTTGTCAATTACAGACTGAGATGGGCAGAGTGAAGGAGCGCTGGGTGGGGAGTGTCAGACTGACTGACTGACTTATTATTATCATCATTATTTTTTTTTTTATACATATTCTATAGATTTGTCCAGATTATTTGTACCAGTAAGAAATTAAAAAATAAATTTGATTATTGCAACTTTAAGCCCCCTTCTGATTCAATAATTCCCTTCTGCATGTACATAGACATTTACCTATTCCTACATGGGCCTCCTGGATCATACTGACATCATTGGCTCCATCTCCAATGGCTAATGTTATGGGTTTCTCTGGGGACGTCTTCAGCAAGCGAACCACCTGCCAAACACCACCGTATTAAAACAAGCTTTAAAAAACCCGGAATGGCAGCATTGGGCTATTAATAATCATAAAAATAATAAAGGACTTTTTTAATATTGCATTTTTCTTACACTCAGTGCACTAGTGCAATAAATCAAAGTACCAAGAGCAACAACAGTAGAACAGAACAAAAAAGCTGAATACAGGACATTGCTAAAGCTGTAAGATCAAAACAGACAAAAGTAAAAATACCTGAAAAAATAAAAAAGTTACTCGACTGAGAAATTAGAAATTAAAGTACTAAAGCAAACCTGTCTGATTAGATGTGAAATCTACTGTGCTATGCTACTCCAGCAATTATGGTACTTTGATAATTTATTAGTGTTTTTGGAGTAGAGTTATGGTAGTAGTTGTGCTACTCCAGAAACTGCTTATATTTCTTATAACCGCACTGGGATATTTCACGTTGTATTGCTCCACTTGTCTGTTTTCGCAGTGTAAAATTCCACTACCTGGTTCGTAACCATTACTACAGTAAAGTTAGCGACATTATCAGCGGACATGGCAAATGATACTTTTCAGGAATATAACTTTTGACTTAAAATATGGAAGCACGTCAGTTGAAAATGAATAGGAAGAAGGAACGCCAACTTCAACCTTTAACGGGAATGTACAAATTAATTTGAGCTAGCCAGTCAGCTAGCTGATGTGCTATAAAGTGAGTGTGGATTCTCTGGGATCCATTTCCTCAAGCGGAGCAAAATAAACAGAACATTCTGCCAAACTGTGTCTGAAATGTCAATTACTTGATATTAACTTCTTGTTTATAGCTCTGTTGTATGATAGCAATATCACACTTGCAATTGTGCAGTTATACTGAATATCGTCACAGCTGTTACTAGCTGCGGCCAAATCACAGCCATGCCGATGCGATATTCTGTATAAGTGCACTCTTGCTCGGCCGATATCACTTAAATAATCACGCTACTCCATAAATTACAGTAGTTAGCTAATTTGTTAGTGCATTGATGATAATCATGCTAGTACATGCAATTACGATAATTTCCTATATTACTGTTAGATTTGCACTAACATAACAAAAACCTAAAATTAATGCTGGTGAAATTAGCCTTTATTTATAGGGTGGCTGAACAGACAAACCATAGCTATTTAGTGTGTGACGTATGGGAATACATTTCTGTTTGAACACACACAGACCTGCAACACATGCACAAGCAGAGCTGCAAACACACACACACATGCATAACGACAGCTGCAAACACACAGACAGACAGACAGACACACAGACAGACAGACAGACACACACACACACACACACACAGAGAGCAGGGTGTGACTTGCCTTGGCTTTCTGCAGTGGTGCCATCCTGCAGCAGATCACAGCAGAGCAGTTCTTACACACTTCCATGAAGAGCTTCTCATGTTCACGCAGAGCCAGAGACAGACTTGCACCATCCACCACCAACCCGTGCTGGATCACATGGTCCTCTTTGATCCTACACACACACAATCCTGTTTAAGCTCAATCCTGTTTAATCAACACAAACTGGATGATTCACCGCTCTATATTCTACACACCCAGTCAAGTCTTAAAACAGGAGTCTGTAATAGTGGTACAGGAATCAAATAATTTATTATTGATTATTAGATGTAAAGCTGATCCAGACTGAGACAGAGGGACATATTTATGGAAAAAAGGGAGAAGTGGAAAAAATATGAGATGTAAAAGGTGGTTTAGCCTGTGTGTCTGAGCCAATGAAGGAGGCGTGGCTTTTGCATATAAATGTCCTGTGAAGGAGGCGTGGCCTTTGCATCTGTCAGTTCCAATAAAGAAGGCATGGCCATTGCATGTCATCTTGGTTCTTAATTGAATATGAAAAGAACAAATGATGCACGGATTGGACATGTACATGCTAAAGAGCATTTAATTGGATGAAGACAAGAACATCAACAGAATAGTACAGCCACTAGTACAGGAGTAGTCATTATAAAATTGTAATCGTTTACAATTTTGTAAACTAAATTTTATTTTTAAATGATATCTCCAAATTTATTTTTCCTAGATATATTACATTGGTGTCTACAACACTAAGGGACAGGTACAAAAAAAAACAAAACTCTGAAACACCAATTTTGATTTCAGAGGCACTTTAAATAAACATCTGTGGGGCAGAAAGATTCATTTGTCAATTAAACAGTATTATCTCCTTCTGTGTCACTTGACCAATGTCTGGATTCAACTAATTTTTTTTTTTTATATAAACCAAATATGTTTAAGATAAATGTCAATACAGATTGTAATTGAGTTCTGTATGAAATAATGGTCACAAGAATATTATTGTAGCTTGACAGTAATGAATCAATCTTAAATCTACCTAAATCTATCCAAGTTTTCTTCCCAAATTCACTTTTAATGCCTTTTTTGAAATAAGGAGTCTAGTAGTTGTGATTCTGCAGGAGGACTACACCATGTACAGCTAACCAAAAATATGAATAGGAAATAAAATCAAAAGGCATAAAGAGAAATGGGGAAGTGTGTGTGTGTGTGTGTTTGTTTACCTGCGTGCGAGTCTGCGGAGCTGCTCTGCACACTCGTGATCAGATTTCTGCTGCACAAGTTCCAAGATGTTCATTGTGCGGTGAAAGTGGCCGCAGGAGAGACTCACGCTGACCGCTGTCTCATGTTTATCTCCCGTTAGCACCCACACTTTAATTCCAGCCAATCGCAGAGCCTCAATCGTCTCCTGGACCTTCTCCTGCAGCCTGCACGAGAACACACACACACGGTCACAAAAATCGAATGGTATCATACAATTCAGGATTGTGCACTGTATGGCGGGATTAGTTTTCCAGACGTGTGTGTTCGGTAATGCTTTCAGAGGACTGAATCACATGAGATAAGTGATCTCTGTATAATTCACAGAAATGGGCGTGTCCTTGCAATGTACTAAAAATTCCATGTGTACTACACACACCTCATTTTAATACAAATGGATTGGTTTGACCTTTATTGTAAGTGCTTGTTGCAGTGGGTCATGACCACAACAAGTATGTAGGTTGTACCAGTGTTCGCATCCTTTTAAACATCATCTGTTAACTGTTCTGAGATAAGATAATAGACAACATAAAACTTTATTTATCTCTAAGGAAATATTTATGCCAATATCTCATGACAATACAAATAACTATAATTAGAACTGATAAAGAAATAAATAGAAATAAACTTACAATATGTAATAAAAATAGAAATATTCTTTATTATAATACTCTATACCTAATATTCTTATGTTTCCTCATCCCCCCCATGAAATAAATTTCTGGCTAAGCCACTGTGCTAAAAAGAAGTCTGAAATTTCCAAGTGCATTTTAAATATGTATGTGAAAACTCTACTAAAATAAATAAATTTCAATTTCTATGATCCAAAGCACTCATTGATGTATTTCAACCTTACAGAATACATAAGTATTGACAGTGCAGGAGTTAAGTAAGGACAATGTTGCAAACATGATTAAGAAATAAACTCTTTTATAGCCCTAGAGTGTAGATTATAGTAGATTTAACTGCAATTTACCACACACTCAAAGGTCAAATTACAATCTCTGAAGGCCAATTAGTATTTCTTTGCTCCAGTGCAACTCATAAGTTAATGGTCGAGGTGACATGAGTGTGTTGCTGTAGAAATACATCTACACAAGAATAACACACTGCTTATTATACAACTGGATAAATTACAACAAGTCTTTCAACATGTTGTATAATTAAGCAATAATACATGAGCAAGACAGCTGTACATCAACAGGATTGATAGTGTGATATTGCTTTTATACAACAGATTTGTAAACAAGAACATGAATGTAGAATAAGTGACATTTTGGACACATTATGACCAAATACTTTGTTTATTTTGGCTCTGCTATTGTAAATAGATCTTGAAGAAGCCACAGATGGAGAAAGCATTACATGTTTCCATGCAACAGTGATAGCCCATCAGTTAGCTGGCTAGCTTTCTGCTTGTTGGGCCTACACTGATTTCTATATTCTATATTCCGATCTGGTGAAACTGGCTTCCCTTTTTCCTTTTCATCTTCAACAGTCAAGATGTACTCTACTGTAGTAATTGTTTCAATGTAATGAACTATTACTAGAATTGAAATTTTATGTAGCAAACACACAACTGGAAAGCCCGTCGTGCGATCAGATTCGTGGACCATAAATTATGACAAAGGAGGTGTGACCTCTCTTGTCTGTCAGTCATAGTGTGGTCAATTTGTCTTTAAGTCTAATGAAATTGGTGTGGATTTCGTGTCTGTCAATCCATTTTTTAAATGTCTTTTTTTTTTTTTTTTTTTTTTTACTAAGGTCAAGCAGTGACGTCGCAATCATCTATTGGTCATATGTCTTCACATGATACGATTACTAAGGTCAGAGTTCACCAAATTTTAACTTTCATCACATTGCGTAACACGAAAAGTCTACGTGTGAACTTGCGTTTCTGGTCTGCCGTTTTCGGATGCGTTTGACTGGAAGTCAATGGAGTGCTAAAGCCTAGTGTGACCAAAGATTTAAGCATAGCAAAGGAAGCGTGGCTGCTGTGTCTGTTAGGCATAGTGAAGAAGGTGTGGCCACTGTGTGTGTGAGACATAGTGAAGAAGGTGTGGCCACTGTGTGCGTGAGACATAGTGAAGAAGGTGTGGCCACTGTGTGCGTGAGACATAGTGAAGGTGTGGCCACTATGTGTGTGAGACATAGGGAAGAAGGTAGGGCCACTGTGTGTGTGAGACATAGGGAAGAAGGTGTGGCCACTGTCAGTCATGGTGAAGGAGGCGTGGTTGCATTGTCATTCATAATGAAGGAGGCGTGGTCTCTGTGTCTGTCAATCATAAGGAAGGAGACATAGCCACTTTGCCAGTCATATTGAAAGAGTCTCAGTGTCTGTTAGTTCCAGTATATGGTACATTGGTCTGTATTTTGTACAGAATATAAAAAACAAAACAAAAAAACACCAGTTACTGTAATCTTTCAATTATTTTATTGCTCCAAATTCCTAAATGTAAAAGACGACTGCAACTCCTCAACTTTTCTGGTTTTGGAGTTTGAAGAATTTGAGGTACAAACATGCCTGCATAAATGCGAAGATTTGAAAGAACAAGTGAAAATATAAAGAGTGATTTTCAGGACGTATGCAGTGAGCGAAAAATAAATAAGCGTTGCAGAACAGTGCATAACTTCATGCAGTTTAAATCAAAATGACGTGCCAATCAGTGCGATTACAGAGAGAGAGCTCAATGACTGAACAGAGTCTCAAGGGATCGAGGTTGAAAACACGAAGCAGTCACACCACACTGTGCACATGAATATAATCTGTGACTTGGGTTTACTATTTTAAGGGACACTGCAGAGAAGGATGAGGGGTCACATGTTCAGCACGCACACACACACACACACACAGAGCAAGAGAGAGAAAGAGTGAGAGAGAGCGGGGGGGGGGGGGGGTGTGAGGTCGAGAAAGAGAAGGATGGATGAAAAAGAAAATGATTAAACAACAGAGTGAGAAAGGGCAATAGGGTAGAAGTGAAGTGTGGAAAAGTGAGAGTGTGATAGTAAGCCATCAACCGAGGAAATGAAAGTGAGAAACAACGAGGAAAATAGGAAAATAAAAAAAAGACAGGGAGAGAGGACAAAATGTGGTAACCAGATTAAAATTTATTTAAATATAAAAAATGCTAGCTAGATGCAGTTACTCCAGTACAAATTTGGTATAATAAAATAAAGAATAAAATGCCTGCTAATTGACAGAAAATGTCTTGGATGAACCATACACTCTGTTCAGAGGTATAAAACTTTTTTTCTTTTTAATTACCAACCATAGCTGTGGAAAACCTGTGCTGTACCTTCTATGATGTATGTATGAGTCTATAGTGAGCTGTAGGGTATTATAATGTCTTGTGATTATAGTTTAATCCTTGAACACACTCCAGTGGGCTTGTGAATGTGTGTGACTCACTTGTCTTCCACTCCAGTGGCTCCGAGCAACTTCAGGTCTTTCTCGATGAAGTTAAAGGCATCAATGAGCCTCTCTTCTCTTTGCTGGAGAGCCGTTCGAGCCTCGTGGATCCGCTGCTCCACTTCCTTATACTCCTCCGCACTGAAGAGCCTGTAGGCCACCACCAGTGTCCTCAAACCCTTCTGTAAACAACACAGGAAAATAACCACAACATTTCAGATTCATCAAATATCCAGTAGTACTTTACAGGGGTTGGCAATTGTTGGTGTTTTCACAACACAAAGAACTGAATCGGCTGAGGTTTGGCTACCCCCCCCAAAAACAAACAAAAAAACAAGCAAAGCAGTACTGATGGATTTAAAAAATTACTTAATTATTCCCCATCACTGAAAATACCCACAAAAATGTGAGAAAAGTGATGATGCAGCAGAAATTACTGTTACCACCCAAAGATTATTTTCAAAAAGTGTTTTATTCCTCTTATAACAGAGCAATTTGTCAACAATTACAATTTTTTATTTATTAAAATAAAACCAATACATCCATTCATAGTTTAATGTTGTGGAATGTCACTTATGTTACAGCAGCTATAAACTATTGGTCCCTCACCAGCATCTATTTTTCTCTCTCTCTTTAAAAGCACGTTGAATCAAACACTTGTCTCAGTATCACTGCAATTTTTTTTTTTTACTGTGTTGTTACTGGTTACTAATAAGTGTAAAATCCTCAATACATGTGTGTAAAAGAGCCACACCCAATTTAACTGCTAAAGTCCCACATCACCCACAGCCTACATGTCACATGTGTGTGTAAGGAGAGGCTCTAATGAGCATTGCTGTTACTGCCAAGACACTGATGACTCCTCACATGGTGTTGTTTTTCCCAAGGGAATGCTTGGTGCACTGTTTCACTCTCTAAATTACATTATCTCATGATTAGATTTATTTATATTATTGCAAGCTTAGCACGAATTTCTTCAGCGGCACAGAAAGCTGTTTTTCTCCGATCACACGTAATCAGTTATACGATGTGTCCCAATCTTTAACATACATACAAAAACTGTGTTCTAAGGAAGGTTATTTTGGGCAAATCTGAAAGAGTATGGGAAGTTTCTCTCCCATCAACTTTAATATTCCTGCAATTTCATATTTCTTTTCTGTTAATGTATCTGCTGTAAGAGCAGCTCTGACAGTAGTGCAGCTGGTTTATATTAATGTGCTCATTCTAATACGTTAGCATTTCTATAGTAACAGTTCATACACGGGGGCTTGGCGGACGTGCCACATAAACAGATTTTTAAAAATGTATTATATGGTGAAGCTTTCTGTAAGATGATGTTTAATTAACATTTTTCCAGAGGTAAAACTGTTACTTTAAGTTTTCTTCAGGACAGAGTTTACACTTTGTTGTTTCTTGTAAAGCTGCGTTTTTGTTTTTTTTTGTCTCATTAACTTCAAGAAGAGAGGTTGGTGTGGGAACAACTGTTTATAGCTGCTATAATGCAAGTGAGAACAGGAACTAACCTGTTTCGCAGATGTTCTACAAGATTAAATGTAACTGTAAACAGATATAATGTAGGATATGCCATTCAATAATAAACTAAAAATTGTAATCATGAACAAATTGCTGTGGCAACACTAAAAATGTGCTGTAATGGGAAAACAATCAGCTTCAGGGTAGTAACAGTAACTCTGCTTCATCGCACCACACCTTTAATGATTATTTCCCTACAACAGCACAAGATATTTGTCCTGTAATTCGAAGTCTCTTACCAGGGCGAATTCATCCACGTGTACTCTGGTCTTCTCGATCTCTCCACTCTTGGTGTAGGGAAGAATAGAGGACTCGGCTCCTTTAGTGAACAACACTTTCTCCCCTAGCACATCAAACAGAGCATGTTGTCAGCTGACTCTGGGTTTAACCTCTGGGTTTATTTCACCAGACTTAAACTCTTCATAGACATACTGTTAATTACAGATCAGCATTAGAGATGCATTGCTATTTACATGTTTAAGATGATGTTTAAATATATACCTGTTAAAACAGGGGTCGGGAACCTTTTTTCATTAAAGAGCCATTTTTCCTTTTTGGTTAACTCATTTTTTTTCGAAAGAGCCATTGCAAAAACTATTATTTTACTATTCTAAAACAACAACAAATTTATTCGATAAAATTTCAATAACAATAACTTATATTTAGGTTCCTAGACACCTCAAAAACAAACAAACATTAGCTAACGTTACAATATGGAATTAATTGTGCAGGCCTTTCACTTTGAAGTTGAGTTTCCACCTGAGCAGCATAAAACCTTGTGTGTGAGAGTGTCTGTAGACTCTTCCAGTGTGCTGGAATATATCTGTGCTTCCCCTCCCCCCACCCCCCCATGTGCCTTCATGCCAACATGTTCTGTGTGAATCAGACACAGCAGAGCACCAGAGCTTTCAATAGAAGCAGATGTTTCAGTCCAGTCACTTTGAAATTTTCGATGCTCCTCTGAATTCTTTCTTTTCGCTATCTCCACAAATTAGCTTGGTAGCTGCTTGAATCTGAGCACGAGAGATAGAAACGCAGGTGGCTTGCCGTTGACTGGTGTCGTGACACTTGCACACAGCACTGCATACGTGCACTAGCTGGAACAACTAGCTGGAATTGCAACCGACTTTGCATTTTCTGCAGGAAACCGATTTCTAGTTATGTGTCCAAGTTTTTAACGACCATATATGGGTGAAGAGTGAGACACCTGGCAAGCCAGATGATTTCTGTCAGAGTAACATGCGGCTCGCGAGACATTAATCCCTGATAGGTGCTGTTGCAACCGTAGTATGCAACAATAAAGTAATAACCTTTATCAATAATAGAAGAACATTCACCTTATGGAATAATTACAGTAATATAAAGACTTTCCTGTGTTTACACTAGCGAGCGACAAGACGCTTATAGTTTGTCTGTTGTGTAGCAAGCGCTACTGTTGTTGATTTACTTTTGTTTAAAACATACTCTAAAATACAAAAATAAATAACACTGATAAGTGTTAAAAATGTTTGTTTGATTTATGAGATACGTACTCAGCTTCACTTGCAGATTATCAGTGCAAGATAACCATACTAGCTACCTACACTCATCAGAGGCACAGGCGATCACAGCTACTTCCTTCCAAGCTTTATTTTAATTCCTAACTTCTCTATAAACATTTCCAATTCAGGAATAATTCATTTAAATTTATCGCTTTATAATGTCATACCTAATTTACAACAAACCGACAACTTTAAGTCTGTGTGCAACCATCATTTTGCACGCTACCTTGCACACACTGCACTTAGTATGTACACTACCCACCCATATTTATGCCTATATTGTATATCTCTATTGTATTCTTGTATACTGAAAGCATTTTTTTTGTTGTCTGGTGTAATGTGACATCTATATGGTGTAAATTCAAAGAATTCTGCTCACACACCTGATGGAGTCTGTAATATCACACTCATGCGCCTTCGGTTTGGGTCAAACTCTAACACATGAAGAAGTTTATACCTATGGAGAGAAAAAAAACCCCTGAACTGTTGTGACCATAACACACTCAATTAAGTGCACAGTTTAATTTTATACCACAGTGCTGCTGAATTCTGGATTCTGATTGGTCAGAAGGTGTTGATCACTTTTCTCTAAAAGTAGCTCTGACAGTAGAGCAGCTGTAAATAGCAGGTTTATATTAATCCACGCGTTCCAATACGTGAACTTTTCTATAGTAGCAGCTCATTCAAAAGGACACGCCACATAAAAATCGTTGATAAGTTTTCTATGAGGACACATTTATCTGACATGGAAGTTTATTTAACATTTAAATCACGTATTGTTCTTTAAATGTGGTCAAACTGCTGTGGTATAAGAGAAAGACAAACCGTGAGACGTGCTGTTAGAGAAATAACCAATTTTGTGGTGGTAACAGTAATTGGATTATTTTTGCATAACAGCACAACACAGTGTTTTATTCCATACACTACTAGTGTCTAGACAATTTTAAGTCTCACTTTTCTGATTTGCCGAATGTTTTGATCTCCATGTTTTCTCCGTTACTTCCTGCGAAGGCGATGCCCATCCTGCAGAATCAAAACAACACCAATGAACAGAATTCATCAGTAAAGAAAAAAAGAATAACAGTATTTCAATGTCTGAGTAACTGTTACTGTTTACAGTCAAGTAACAGACCTTAGTCACACAGATTTCTCTCTCTCTCTCTATCGCTTTAATTCTTTCTCTCTTTATCTAACACATGCTCCTGTCACTGTGATGCATTACTAACAGCTATTTCAAAATGAACATGTTTTCATTTATAGATTTCCTTGGCGTGATGAAACGGCTAGAACACGTCAAACCTGAGACACGGTAGCACAGTGACACTCTGAACGTCGTGTGTTTAAGCTCCTCTGACACACACACACACACACACAGAGCAAGTTCATTTTTACCTCTTGGTGGCTTCCACGAGGGCTTTCTCATCAGGAGACGAGGCGTAGTACTCCATCTGAGATGTGAATCCATTCGCGTGTGAGAATGGATCGGACACGCCGTCTGCCTGATCATAACTGATCTGAACTGTGTGGCACAGAGAGACTGCTTTCAGGAACAGCTCCTCTTCCCTGCTCTGAAACACACACACACGCACATTTCCATCCAAATGTCCAAAATTATACAGTCAAAACAGCACACTAACACAGGTATTTATTTAGCACATTGTGCTAGCTGGTAACTCTGTCTTTCTTTGTTCCTTTCTTTCTTCCACCTTTTCTTTCTTTTCTCTTTCTTTCCTTCAAGTTTCAGTTCAGGATTTCTTTCTTTTTTCACTTTCTTTCTGTCTTTCCCAACTTTTCTTTATTTTGTTCCCAACTTTTCCTTCCTTTTTTTTTTTTATTTCTGTCTTTCAATCGGCCCTTCTCTCCTTTTTTCTTTGTCATTCACTTCCTTTCTCCTTTTATTTCTTCCTTTATTTCCCAAATTTTCTTTTTTCATTCTTTCTTTCCCAACTCCGCCAGAGTGAAAGGCGATCTGTTTGAGTGACATGCAGAAAAAGCAGTTCACAATGAAAACGAACCCATCAGTGCATTAATCTTTATCTCTTCAGTGAAACACTATCGACAAGGTTTATAACCGTTTGCCTTTTTTTAAAAAAAGAATTAAACAGTTACTTTGTGTCAGAATGCATTTTTCCTTTGCATTTCACTTTCATCAGTGTGTTGTAGTCATGCTAAACTGAAATGCAATCACTGTCCAATCACAGCTCTATACAAGAAATGTTTGAGCTGGTGTTTGTGAGAAAAGACAAGAAATGTGATAAAATGCTCAAACATCAGACACCATCATTTCACACCATGTTCTCTGTGCATTTATATTTTTTATCACCAGGTGAGAAACAGAGCCTGCGTCTAGGACGTCCTCCGTCATTCCCTCAGGGACCAGTCTGCTGTTGATCTCTTGGTATTTGACACCGTTGATGGAGCATTCACGAAACTGCATCTCATTTTCGGTCAATGTTCCTGTCTTGTCAGTAAAAACGTACTCCACCTAAGGCAAAGCAAGAGCAAAAATATTTTACTCTCCTGACTTTTAAAATATTCTATTCAGGAGTGGAAAGATAGAGAAAATAGAAACGTATGTCATATTTTCACTCTGGAAACAAACCCATGACGAGATTTCACACACAAGCGCGCACACCCACACACACACCTGCCCCAGCTCCTCGTTGAGGTCAGAGGTGTTGACCTGGGCTTTCTGGTCACTCTCCTCATGGTAGAGGTCGAGGTCCCAGCCGATGAAGAAGGAACCCAGAAACTTCTGCATCTCCACAGTGACGTACAGCGAAATGGGGATTATGAAGTTGTACAGAACCAGGAAGGCCAAGAAATCGGAGATGAACTGCAAAATCTGTGAGGAAAAAAAAGTCTAAAAATGTAATTAATGGTTTAATAGGCTAAAATAAAATCCTTAGGGTGTTTCCACACTTTTTTCGCCAATAAAAGCACAGACCTGACCATTTTAAGTGCTGATATGGAAAAAGAAAGAACCTGTATGCACTGTAACCATAGCCAGTCCTGGCTAGTATCGGTTAACTAACTATTGACAATATTTATTTATTTATCTCACTATGTATTTACTTACTGAAATCTTTATGTTAAAATTATTTTATTTGATCTTTATCTATTTATATTTATGCAAAGTCTATTATATCTGCAACTTATTATTTCACTTTATTTATTTAAATAAATCTATCATTTGAAATAAATGTTTTATTGTAATAGTATATTTTTATCTTAATGTTATTTCTATTGATCCTTATTATCTATTTATCTCAATTCCATTACAGCTGTAGCTTCTTTCTTTCTTCAAGGTCCATTTATGATTAGTTTTCCCTAATTTAACACTGACAGCTGTACAACAGCTTACAAGCTGTCATTTTTCCAGCACTTTTTTCACCAGCACTTTGCCGTCTACATTTGCTGTTCTCACACAAGCACCCTTTCGAATTGATTGGTCGAGCGGTTAAAACACCCCCCCCTCCCCCCCCCCCCCAAATAAAAACCCCCACAATCTTGCCTTGCTGCTGTTGCGTTCCGTCTCCGTCTTCTGGTTGTAGAACGGCTCGTCCCATTTCTCCTCCGCTTCCCAGGCGTATTTCAAAATGGTACTGAGGACAGCCTCGAAAAGCAGGATAACCAGATAGATGATGAGAAACGTGTTCATCGACCTGGGAGAGATTTACACAATTGACATGGTGCCATTGTGAATTTAAATAAAGGTGAGGGAAATGAGCAAGTATTTCCATTTTGGGTAAACAGAGGAAGTGACACAGAGAAAAATAGAATAGGAAGAATAAGGAAGATAGAGAGAGAGAAAGGTAGTGCGAGAGAGAGAGGGGGAGAGAGAGGGGAAGAGAGAGAAAGAGCTTCATACTTCTCCACTGCTGAGCGTTTCTGGGACTTGCACTTGTAATTCAGAGCCATCTTGGACTCCATGCCTGTGTACACGGCCACACCTGAGTGAAAATAAAATGATAATAATTACACAGATACACACACTTAACTGATACGTTGAAGGAAACTCATAACACACTCATAACTCAGAACACACACAATTGCTTAAGTGCAGAAAAAGGAAATGTAGAAAATCTACCGTAGATCTCTTTGGTGTTTTTCAGTCGTGCTCCTCGAAGCAGGAGGTTTTCTGGTCCTAGAGGTCTGAGCACAACAGATAACACAGTTATTATCTGTTGTGTCTAAGATTTTGTCCTCAGTATGATAATGAGGCACAACAAATCAAAGTTTTATGACTTACAAACCTACCTGACAATCTCTTCCCCATATTGTGTTACTGTGATTCTCCCAACAAATCTGTAATGTAACAGACAAAGAATATAAATGCCCAGGGCAAGAAAATCACACCAAACAACACTAACCATCTCATAACATCTGCACAAAATTACTTATTTTCTTTATATAATAACATATAAAGTTAATAATTAATTAAGTTGACCTTCAGGATTAATAAATAATATCAATAACATCTCAAAAATATTTATTAATTTTAAATATACACTTTAAAATAAAGGTTATGTTAAAAATATATTCTTATTTTTTATTTACATTTATCTTTATTATCTATTTGTCCTATTACACATACTATCCTATTGTCTATCACAGCTATGTCCATCCATTTTCTGTACATTTTATCCTACACAGGGTTGCGGGGAGCCTATCCCAGGGAACTTGGGGCACAAAGCGGGGGGACACCCTGGATGGGGGGGCCAGTCCATAACAGGGCACAATTACAAACACATTCACACACACCCCTTCAGACACTACGGATAATTTGGAAATGCCAATCAGCCTACAAAGCAAATTTTTGGAGTAGCCCTGAAACCCCCGAAGCACTGGGAGAACATGCAAACTCCACACACACAGAGCGGATGCGGGAACCAAACGTGTTATTTTCTGTTGCTATTGCTATAGCTGCATCTATTTGTCTGTTTGTTTTATTTATTTCTTTATCACTTTACACTGAAAAAAAAATGTTTTACAGCAAAGGGTTAGGGTATATTTTTAAAAGACTTTTTTATTCATATTTATCTTTATCCTTATTCTACTACAGCTGCATCTTATTTTTATTTATTTATTTATATACTTATTTATTTAAGGTCAACTTATGACTAGTATTTATACATTTTAGCACAATTAACACAACTGTAATCTTATGCTGTATATTTTTCGTACATTTAAAGGAATATAGGACCATGAAGTATAACTTGAAAAGAAAGAATAGCTTGCTTTTGTTTATTTTTATGTTTACAAAATTGCAATAATAATAATAATAATAATAATAATGTGTTACAAATATATTTTTAATACTGAACTAAATAACAGTGGTTCTTATTCTAGCCATTATTGAACAGACATAATTTTAATTAAAACTGTAATCATTATTACAACATTTTATTATTTAGAACAGGCTTACTATTTATGTCTTTTATTTTCATAATTCTGGGACATGTCATAGTCCAAAAATGTTGTTTTCATTCTGACATTACAGAGTGACTACCGTTTACATGGACAGCAGTAATCTAATTATTGACCTTACTCTGATTAAGATAATAATGTGATTAAGGTGTTTACATGAGTCGCTTTTAGAATATTCCAGTCATGTACCCGTTTTACATGTTTTAGAACATAAATAGATTAACAGCCCACGTCATTACGTCACCGCGCCACACCGTCCGATGTCCCTCCAGAATTTCACATATCAACATATAGTTCATCTTCGTTATGGTACCGTATACAGTTTTGGGTGTTTTGATTTATTTTCAAACGCTTTAAGTGCAGTTAATTATTTGTCATGCTATACGTGCTAATAGACAACTGCTTGAAGCCGTGGGCTGCGTCTCAAACCGTGTACTTACTGTCTATATAGTAGCCGAGATACATGTATTTTTCCCCACTACAGGCCTATAGTAGGAAAGTATGCGGTTTGGGACGCAGCCGTACTCTCATTCGCCGTAAAACGTAAAACTGCCGTGTGTGATCGTGTCCTGTCGCAAAATGCGGTGAAAACTCTCACACGACGTTCATGATGTGATTAAGGTGTTTACATGTCTGTAATACACGTCCATAATGCGACTAAAACAGGAGTACTCCACCTGTCTTAATTCGATTAGAGCTTAATTCGAGTATGACCTTAATTAGATTAAGGTAAGTAAAAATTGCTGTTTACATGGTAGTTTCTTAATCAAAGTATGGTCTTAATCGGGTTAAGAGTGGATTATTGTTGTCCATGTAAACGCAGCTAGTGATTGTATTTTACAGAACAGTTTATTGTAATGTGAAAACCAGGACAAATTGTGTAATAAACATGGTCAGACAATTGAATAAACATTAAAAGAGTACTGAAAGGCAGGACTGAAAGGCGAGCCTTGATTCTAGCACCTGTATAAATCAGGTTCAGGCTGCTGGCACTCCACCACAGCCTGCAGGGCCTCGAGTTGGGACACGGATTGGGACACAGCCGTCTCCGGCACTGCGTAGTGAATCTGAACACAGAGGGGTAATGAGCTGAGCAGCAGTAATGACTTAACGGCTCATTAGCGTGTTGCAAAGGACAGCACAGCAGATGGAAAGCTACAGTTCCTACAGTACTGCTTCACTACAGCGCACAGATTACATTCAGGACAGATTACCTCCTGTTTAACGCTTAACTACATGCAGATAACTCAATATAGGGCAGGTTTATAAAATTTGCTGATTTATTGCACCCATTTAAACCTGATCATGGAGTGATCACAAAATCAGATGTGTTGAAGCAGAAATATCTGATTTTCCAGCAGTTTTTAATGATTAATACTTGTCACACATATCTCACTAGAATATAGTCTGAATTCTGCAATTAAAGAAAATGACTATACTTATGAAAGCAGGCTTGCATAAACACAAAAGTTCTAAGATTGAGGTAATAAGGAGAGTTTTATTTGTCCATTAGCATGTTTTGATCATGTTTCTCCATCATCACTACCATATATGGAGCTGTCCCATGATTTTGGCATCATCTTGTAAAATAATGAAAATCATTGTAGATTATAATTAAAAAATTCTCAAACTAGCAGAAATTTGTAGGGGCTTTCTGTGGTCGCGATGACAATAAAGTGGATGCCAATAACATGAGCACATTGTCACACTGTGTGTTCTAAGACCGGAGAGCTCAACTCAGGACGAATGGACTCTTATGTGATTTTTGTGTAGGACAGCAAAATTGAGCTGAAAATTATACAAGCTTAAGCGGAATCCAATTTATCATATTAAGTACACGGCGTCGTCCTGTCTTACAAACTGTAGATTCAATTCTTAAAGAAATATTTAAATGACAAGCACGGATTCAAGCATTCGATTAGAACTAAGCAATACCAACATACAACTATTTCTAAAAAATGTAATATTTTCAATATCAGCTGAACTAAAATGTTTTGAGGTCTTGAGCACAAACGGACGTATGTGTATTTGCTGCTTTTGTACAGTGACACACTGATCCAGGCCATAAACCAGGCAAAACAGACCTATAGTAATAAAGAGCAATAAATGAACGTAATTAGAAATAAAAAAAGAATTGGGTTTTGGTATCAGTTTCTTAGTTAGAAACTAACAAAGCCACAGACCTTCAGATTTGTCTCTCCATCTAAACTAGTCGTTGTGATGTGACACGTCCCCTCTGCTCGTTCTGAAGACAACAGCACCAGATCAGCCGGAAACGTCTCGTCTTTCGCTACTCGCACTATGTCTCCGACCTGGACATGGAGAGAAAAGACATTCAGAGAAGCCAGAACAATGGCAGTAATCTGTATAGCTCCTTTTTACTGAAAATTATTCACTGCTGCAGGTACAACATACTTTTTAACACCAGAAAAATGACTGCATGGTATGCAATTGCATGGTTGTACTGTCTGCTCAAAATCAGTACTAACAGGACCTAAAGGTACTTCAGGGGCGGGACAATCACAACTTTTTGCTGACTAGTTGTGCATGATTTACGCCTTTACACAGAGAGATTTCCAAACATACTACAAAAATAATCTATATAAAAATGGTAGTGCGACAGAAAGACTTGCTTACTTTTGTTCTTGTTACAGTGTAATGATTTTACAGAAATGGAACGGGAGTGGATTTGATGGATTTACAAATGTAACTCACTCGTATATTCTTGGAGCGAGTCTGCACCAAACTGCCACTGCGCACCACAAATACCGGAGCACCATTTACTTCATTATCGGCTTTGTGTCTCAGCCAGTCCTCGTAGCCCTGCAGAGAGAGAGAGAAAGACAGAGAGAGTGTGAGAGAGTGAGTGTGTGTGTGTGAGAGAGACAAAAAGGAAAAAGTACACGATTCCTCTTTTAAATAATATCAGAATAATCTGTGAATCAGTGTGCTAGTCTAACCAGTGTTATACAGACAGATACCAAAGACACATAAGTGAAGGAGACATGGCCTTTATGCCTGTCAGTATCAGTGAAGGAGATGTGGCCTTTATGCCTGTCAGTGTCAGTGAAGGAGACATGGCCTTTATGCCTGTCAGTGTCGGTGAAGGAAACATGGCCTTTATGAATGTCAGTATCAGTGAAGGAGATGTGGCCTTTATGCCTGTCAGTGTCGGTGAAGGAGACGTGACCTTTACGCCCGTCAGTGTCGGTGAAGGAGACGTGGCCTTTACGCCCGTCAGTGTCGGTGAAGGAGGCGTGGCCTTTACGCCCGTCAGTGTCGGTGAAGGAGGCGTGGCCTTTACGCCCGTCAGTGTCGGTGAAGGAAGCGTGGCCTTTACGCCCGTCAGTGTCGGTGAAGGAAGCGTGGCCTTTACGCCCGTCAGTGTCGGTGAAGGAAGCGTGGCCTTTACGCCCGTCAGTGTCGGTGAAGGAGGCGTGGCCTTTACGCCCGTCAGTGTCGGTGAAGGAGGCGTGGCCTTTATGCCTGTCAGTGTCGGTGAAGGAGGCGTGGCCTTTACATTCACATTTATTCATTTAGCAGATGCTTTTAACCAAAGCGACTTACAAATGAGGAAATGCAAGCAAAGAGATACATCAAGCAGAGATCAATACAAGTAGTGCAACTATACAAGATCTTTAAGCAAGCCATTTTGAAATTTTGAATTTGAGAAAATCAATCAGAGCCACTGCACAAGCATTGGGCATTACCAATAACAACAATTTGGAATGTCGTGAAAAAGAAAGAAACCACTGGTGTACTAACAACTAGATATTGAACAAGTCGGCCATGGAAAACAACAACAGCTGATGACAGAAATATTGTGAGAGCTGTGAAGAAAAACCCAAAAACAACAGTCAGTGGTGTCGTCACAATCCACTGTTCAAAGAAGACTTTGAGAGCAGAATATAGAGGCCGTACCACAAGAAGCAAACCCCTCATCAGCAGTAAGAATCAGAAAACCAGATTGGAATTTGCAAAGAAATACAGAGATGAGCCACAAAACTTCAGGAGCCAAGATTAACCTCTAAGTGATGGAAAGGCCAAAGCATAGAGGAAAAAAAGGCATCTGCTCATGATCCAAACATACAAGCTCATCCATCAAGCATAGTGGAGGTAGTGTCATGGCTTAGGTTTGCGTGGAACAGGCTCACTAATCTTTATTGATGATGTAACTCATAATGGTAGCAGCAGAATGAATTCAAAAGTCTACATAAACATTCGGTCTGCCAATTTACAGAGAAATTCATCCCATCTAATTCGGAGCAAGACAATGACAAGGGGAAAAAGTCAGGGGAAAAAGTGGAAGGTTTTAGACTGGCCAAGTCAATCACCAGACCTTAACCCTAATGAGCAGCATTTCACGTCCTGAAGAGGAGACTGAAGGAAGAAACCAGTAAAATAAAAATTTTTTAAAAAACTGAAAGAAGCTGCAGTACAAGCAAAAGAAGAATGCAACAGTTTGGTGATGTCAGTGGGTCACCAGCTTGATGCAGTTATTGCAAGCAAGGGATATGAAACCAAATATTACGTTTTATTGACTTTAATTTACTTTAAGATTATCTGTACCAATACTTTTGCTCACCCAGAAATTGGGTGGTCTGTTGTACCAGTTTGTCTGATCCCTTGAAAAAATGGGTGGGTTCAAACAAAAGGTGCCATGTTCTAAGTTGTGTAACACATTTATATCTAAATGTCTGGAAATGAAAGCTGAAATTCGGATCTACCGTCTCATTCATCTTTTGATCTCAAACCTAAATGTTTTCAGAGTATTGCAAAAACAAAAGAATTGGCGTTGCTGTTCCAATACATTTGGAGGGCAATGTAGGAGAAAGAAATCCAGAATTTACCACTAATGCTCTTTTACTTTAGGGGTTTAACGCTGAAGACAACAACCACCACGCCTTACACCAGTTTCACAACTCCAAACACAGAAAACTCACCTGTTTAATGGCAGTTACAGTAATGACAAAAAACAAGGGAAGTCCGCTTGTCACTGGGGAAGTTGGTGTGTCTATCATTAACTGTGGAAAGAAGTATAGTGTCATAAGAGAGACATCAACTGCTGTTGGATTGCAATCTCCATTAACACATTTCAGTTAGCAAACCAAAATCGATCACTAAATACAACAACAATAAATTCCGGTTGTAAACAACTCTCAATAGACACAAAAACCCTTAAAAATATGTTTGTACCATAAATTCACAGACCCTTCGGTATATGCTGTTATAGTAAATGAATGGGGGCTGGGATGAGGTAGATGAAGATTACCGTTACCACCGTGAAGCTGAATATTTTCCTACAACAGCATGAGCCTGTGTTTCATTCTTCTTATACCACATCAACCTGCTAACCATTACAATTTTTTTATCTATTAATGAAGGATCCATCATACTTTTTATCCATTTATAGTTACATTTAAACAAGTTAGTTCCTGTTCTCATGTATGTTACAGCAGCTATAAACAGTCGCTCCCTCACCAGCCTCTCTTTTATTCCTCTAATATACATCTGTATATTATCTGTATATAATCCAGGGGTAATCTGGGTACTGCTGTATAACTATATCTCCTACATATATTTATGACTAATACTTGCATATATTATTTTTAATACTATTATAGTTTTTCTATTATAACATAGTGTAATTAACCTCCATAATGCTATCTATTGAATAAGCACAATATTAACCATCCATAGCCTTGTTTATTCATTTACAGTATCTATCTATCTATCTAATCCCACTACTGCAATTATGATTTCGCTCAGATTTCAGTCGTAGCTCCAGGACAATCTGGCTCTCATGACCTTTACTCTAAGATTTGATAAAGACCAAGCTGGCTCAAGGGCACTGGCATGATCAAATAAAGATTACAAAAATAATATTCTTCAAATGGAATGAGAAACATACACCAGGTAAATAAATAAATGTAATCAGTCACATAGAGTTCAAATAAAACTTATTATGAGCAGTATAAAGGAAAGCAGAGGAATCCATGATTCATGACAGAGGGTTGTGATGATAAAGGACATTCAGAAGCCTGCTGCAGACAACTGCTAAATTCCTCACTTCCTCATTCCTCAGGTATGGTAAAGCACTTCACTCTCACGCACTCTCACGCACTCTCACGCACTCTCACGCACTCTCACGCACACAGAATCCTGAGAAGTGCTGGGTCTTACCTGGACAAGGAAGATGATGAGGAAATAAAAATTGGCTATCCTTCTGAACTGTTCAAACAGATTTTTGGGAATGAAGTTCCATATGGTGTACTGCAGAGAAAACAAAGCTGTGTGAGTGATTTCCTGCCCCATCAGGCAGAGAAAAGAAGAAAGAATACTTTAAAAAAAAAAAAAAATTTTGAGATTGGATTTTTGATTTCCATGAGCTGTAAGCCGTAAGCTGTTTTTGAGATGCACCTATGCACATATGTGTGTATGTGTATATATTCTAGTTAATGATATTCTAGTTAATGATATTTTCTTAATTGTATTCATACAAATTTGAACAAATGAGGATGTTAAAGCTGGATTTTTTTAGTCCATACAAATAAAGTGAAACGAAAAGGCACAAACACTAACCTCACCCTTTCCATGCAACCTTGTATTCAGTATATTCAGTATCCTTGTATTCAGTGTATGTGTGTGTGTGTGTATATATATTATATATATATATATATACACATATATATATGGGTGTATATTTAAAATATTGTAACTTAAGTCTTTTAACGTCAGAATTAACAATATTTCCGTTGTTATTTTTATATAATATTTTTTTACAATTTATTTTCAAAATCATGAATTTTAAGATTATTTTATGAACACCACTAAAGTGGTTTCATAGATAGCAGGCCTGTGTGCATGGTTCAATTGTCTCTTTTTACACAGAATGGTGCAATAAACAAAAAACATTCAGAGAGCAGAGGCTCTGCAGGCTGATACTCCTGGTCAGAGGAAAATGGCCAGATTTGTTTGTGCTCCCAAAAAGGGATATAGTAACTCATATAATCACTCTTTACAACTGTGATGAGCAGAAAAGCATCTCAGCATACATAAAACATTGAACCCTGTGGTGGGTGAACAGCAGAAGATCATAATGGGCTCCACTCCTGTCAACCAAGAACAGGAAATCTGAGTCTATCATGGGTTAGGGTGAGCCTGTTCCCATGATAACCTCAGATTCATGAATGTGCAAGCCTACAGATGTTCCTAATAAAGTGGACTGTGCGCGCATGTCATAATATCAGAATTACAGTTTTCAATAAATAAAAGTAATAATTTTATCATTTTAACAGGGAAAAACTGTTAACGCAGAGAAAAGTGGTTTATTACAGACGCCACCTTAATAAACCCACACTGTGAATAAGGCTTAACTGTTATTACTGCAGTGTGTACACAACGCCATTTTTGAAACATATCCCATAATTTTAGGACGTAGACTATAGGTTTTGTTGTGCTGCAGTAGTGGTTATGTAATTAGGAGACTCTCTCAGTCCAGACTTACCTTGGAGGAGATGATTCTGTTATCCGCAAACCTCTGTGGAATGTAATGTCCGTGCTGAGGGAAGCGGTTTGCGATGTAAACGGTTCTGGTGTCACTTTGATGCGGTGGGTCGAAACCCTGCAAGAGAGGAACATAAATATGTCAGAATGTCAGACACTCAGGCTGTCTCTGTCTAATGATTGGTAATCATTCCAAGAATTAAGCTTTCTTTCTTCCTAGTGGACTTTCATTTTCTATCAATCTATCGGTATGTATGTATGTATGTATGTGACTGACTTGAACAATCACAGGAAGGAAGACCAAATCAAGAACAATTAGGCAATTAATTATAATGTTTAAATTTCTTGAAGCCATAATTTCTGGAAATTATAGCACTAGGTGATGTAACATGAATCTATTATTATGCCAGTAACAAGTTACTACAATTTAATTCAATGAAAAATATTAGAAGTCCTCTTTAGAGTCTGCTTAGTCTTTAAACGTAGGGAGGGAATGACTGTTTATAGCTGCTATAATGTCAGCAAAAACATACCCATATCAAATGTAACTATAAATGGATAAAAAGCATGACGTCACAAAATTTTTTTTACAGTTGGCAAATCCCTGTGGTATAAGAGCAATAAAACACTTCAGGGTATTTTGTTACAAGAAAATAATTGAAACTATTGAGTGATAACAGTAACTCTGCATTGCACCAGGAGACATTACACCAGCTCACTGTGCATCATTTTCCTCCAACTAGGGATGTCAAAAATCTAGTAGTATTTTTTACCAAAAATCTAGTAGTCGGTACCAATACCACCAAAAGTACACGATACCAAAGTCGATACCACGATGTGGTTTAAAAAAAGAAAGAATAAGAAAAAACATTTTTTAATAAAATTAAAAACTCCTGGAGGACATCCTCCTCTGGCTGATACTGGCCGAGAGAGAGAGGGGGATATTTTAGTTGTCAAACACTGTCCGACAATGACTAATAACAAGTGCTAAAGTGCACTCCTAAATGCACACGCACACACACCCACCCACCCACCCCTTATACTCTGAATGCAAGCATTAGTTTATATTCACTGATATGGTGGCAGGCCAAAAAGATTTATTAAAAGCATGAACATTTGAGTAATTATTAGTGACATTAGGCTACATTTAGCTGACAGGACACGGGCTGAATGGTGATGCATGGTGGCCCATTAGGAGGTAGTTTATAACATTGCAATGCATTTGCGTCATTAACAAATGACTGGCTATCGCAAAAATTACATGGAGCATAACGTTAGCTGGTTTCACGGCCACAATGCCAACTGCCTCAAACAAACATAAGATAGGGCCTGTGTTTCAGGTGCTTTGCCAAATTCCAGGTGTTTCCTCGCTTTGTTTGAAATGAATGATAGCATCGGTTGGACACTGGAAACCGATACAAGCTTTCCTCTCTCTTCCTCTCAATGGGTTGGGGTGGAGCTAAACTTGTCAAGCTAAGCTAATCTTCTGTAGTGTTTCCCGTGTGCTTGTAGGCGTTCTTCTTCTTCTTCACCACTTGTGGACCGACTAGAACTCTTGCATGTATTTGCTTCCCCCATCAGGTCCGGAAGAATTGCAACCTCGGTACCTCCATATTACCATCGATACCTATGCTACTGCAGAAAAACAAGTACCGTCACATTTTAAGAATGTTGGTACCGACTTGGTACTGAAGTATCAGTTCTCGTGACATCCCTACCTCCAACACATCTGCCCAAGTGATACTCCATATATTTGATCAGTCATTGCAAATTTTAGTGCCTAGATTGAGATAAATTTGTGAAGCAGTATTAAAGTTGGTGACTGGAATTCTGAGAAAACCGAAAGGGAAAGTCGAATGTAAAGAAATTATTTAAATATTAGACGCCAATGTATTTCTGAGATCTGATGCCTGTAGAACTTACAGACCTATTGGAGCAGAAGTGACAGCACATTACTTCAACTCGTAAAATAAAAATGGCCTTGAGGAGGAAACGTGCCCGAGTGCTGGCCTGAAAAGTGCATTATTAATTTAGACGCAGAGCAGCCGAACAATTCATTACGGAAAGGTCCTGCTCGCAGCACTGCACACTTAAATCACTTACTACTGGATTCCACTACTGCCTTTTTATTTACAGTCCCTCAGGAAGGGATGAGGGATGTCAGACACCATGCACAACAGGCAGAAATCACATTCCTGAAGAAGCTTTTCTGTAAGGATGTGACCTCTCACTACACAAGTAACTGGATTAGGGTGCAGTTTAGATTTCTCTCCAACTTAACTACCGCACATCTGTCTGAATAATTAAATCCAAAGAGGGACACTAATCGAATCATGGCCAGATCTATCGCCATGACAACACGAGCCATTTCCATAAAGCAGCTAAGAATGGAAGAAATGTTTCTGCTTTGCCTTTGCCTCTCTATTTTTTTCAGGAAGATAAAAAGAACACAGATGAGCACAGAACAAAAGGTCAGGCTGAAAATTTTAAATCCAAAAGTGGTGCTCTAATGGTATACTGTAGCAAGGAATTGTGAAATCATAATAACCTTGTTTTATGCTTACACTTTTACAGGTCTGAAATGAGTTGAAATGACAATAAAGCCACTTGACTATTGACTTAGTCAATAGGCTTATTAACAGCTGGTACAGTACACAGTGAAATGAAACAACGTTCCTCCAGGGCCATGGTGCTATGTACAACAACACAGGACTACATGAGACTACACACAACTAAATAGGACCTGTAGAAATGTGTAGGTCTTATTTAGTTCTGTGTAGTCTCTAAAGTTTGGAAAGAAGCAGCGGAGATCTGGTGAGTGTGCGTAGCTAGTACTGTTACATACCTAACTTGTAAATCTGTAAACAACTGATTTTCACAATGAATAGTGTGGTATTTTGTGTTTGACACATTAGCTTTAGAAGGTATGGATAGCTACTATGGTTTTTCCAATGGAACAAATTTTTTTTTGATAGGCCACGCCCACAAGGAGATGCTTTCTCTTTCAACTTATAAAGACAAAGTGATTAATACTGACATTGTAAGACATTTTGAGGAAAAAAGGTTCTCAAAAATCTCTTTATGAGAAGATGGAGACTTTTGTACGAACAATTCATAATAATTAATTTCTTTCATTTTCACCACTGGCGTGTGCTTTTTTCAACGGTATTGTGATTCATTAATATCATGCTATTTTTAGACCAGGTTATCCTACCATGAACATTTCAAACCAGAACACCCTGACTCAAGGCTATGTTGAAAACTTTAACTTAGTGCAAGTGTAAATCTTTTAGTAGTTCATAAACTCAAGCGTAACAGCCATTTACGCTCAAAACAGGCTGAGAAAGAACATCTCCTGCAACCAGCTGATATCTTTTATGACATGACCATGAGCTTTCCTTATGATTACATGATATTTAAGATCAGGGATTAGAGAATTTTTTTTTTTTTAATTTAGGTTTGTTGCGAACAAAACCAATATTTTTTATGTTCCTGCTACAGCATGCCACGCCCCACCCCACTCTGCTCAATGGAAACCGGTCAGAACAAAATGAAAGAGCTGTTAATTACATTTTTTAAGTATGATAGCCAGCTCTACTTATAGGAAGCCTAGTGTATAAATAGAAACCAAAATGTGTATTTATTTTAAATATGTTTTCATAGTGTCCCACTACTTTGCTTGCAGAATCTAGAAAATGTTTTTCTATCAAAAGATCTTCAAAACCCTGGCTGTAGCAGCTATCCAATATAATATCATCCTGTAGGCAGACCGGAAAGGAGAAAGTCTGGGCTGGAAGTTAGGCCTGTTGGGAAAATGCTTAGGTTTAGTCATAAAAAGATAATCTAACTGGTTAAGCACTTTTTAAAATATCATTTTCACTTTGGAACAATTTGAAGGGATTTTGTTTGCTATCAATAACAGTGAAATATTTGGCTCCTTTTTGCTTTCGTTCTCTGTGATGTTTCTAATTCTTGTTCAAGAAAGACTTCCACTTTCAAATATTCAGGGCTGAGGTGGCAGTGAAAAGACCGCATGTGAAAGCACAGAATTACTACTGCTGTTTCTGTTCCATGGAAATTAGTGAGTGAGGAAGCCACGTCATCCAACCTGTGTGACAACACACGCTTTCAACAGCTGCCCTTGTGGAGCTTTTGTGTTTGCACACACGCACACACACACGCACACACACAGGCACACACACAGGCACACACACACGCACACACACACACACACACACACACGCACACACACACGCACACACACACGCGCACACACACACACACACACACACACACACACGCACACCCTTGTATAAACGCTCCAAGGGCAGCCAGTATGTATGTGAGTCAGTCAGTCAGTCCTTTTTAAAAAAAACAATGCACACAGGAAATAACTTACAAGATTAATCCATGAATGCAAAATGAGTTTCATTTTTAAAGAAATTTAATGCAACAAATGCGTTAGAAATTTATCATTTGTACAGAAAGAGTTAGGCATCACTGACACAGCACATTCCTCCCACCATTAATTACAGACTGTTCTCCAAAGAAAGGTTTCCATAATGGTGGAATGGGATAGTGTGTGCATGTCCAAGTTATTGTGTAATGCCACTTATTATAAAAATGAACAGAAAAACCAGTACATTTCACTTTAAAGTAAATCTTGGTGTGTGTAAGCACACTTTACATTCATTTTGCATGCCATGCCCTTCATTTCCATTTAGAAAAAAAAAAAAAAAACAGCAAAGAGAAAATTCCCAGCCTGTTCGAGTGTTTAAAGCTGTTCAGAAAGTATATTATTATTGTTATTATAAAAACATTCTGTAATTAATGTGCTGGTTCTAATAAGTTATGGTTTCCATAGTAACAGCTCATTCACAGGAATTTGTACAGGAACTTGGACGCTCCACATAAACGGGTTAAAAATGTGTTCAATCATTTATCTGTAAGAAGAAATTTACTTATCCTGTATGGAAGGAGTCTCCAGCGTCAGTGCTTTGTGGTTTCTTGAGAACATTGTAAGCTGTGTTGGTTTTTTTTGTATTAAGTTCATGAGAGAGTAGAGAGGCTGATGAAGGAATGACTGTTTATAGCTGCTATAACATCTGAGAACAGGAACTAACTTGTTTTGAGGATGTTCCAAACATTACACGTAATACATGAATAAAACATGGGTTATGACATTTTTTAACAAATAAAAAAATGCAATAGTTTGCAAATTACTGTGGCATAAGAGGAATAAAACACTGTGCTGTTATAGGAAAATAACCAACTTTGGGGAGGTAACAGTAACTCCACTTCATCAGTACTTAATTCTGAATATTGTATAGATCACTGTTATAATGACATTAGAAAAAAACTACAGAGCTTATTTATTGATTCATTTCTTTGTAAATCCGCAAGTCATTAGTTACTGAAGCTGGTCTGGGTCTAATGTGTTATGTGACTAATTCCAAATAACACACACACACACACAGCCAAAAAGAATGTAAACATATTCACTTTATGTACAGTGAACTCTGAATAAAATGAGTATATATGATAAATAATGAATAACAAATGAACAATGCAGGTCTCCAGCAGATATTTAAAGTGATACAAGAATGGTTTTAAGCAGCACACACACACACACACACACGCAGTCAACTCACTGTATGTATTAGTGGTGTAACAATATATCGTGGTACTATATATCGCGATATAAAAATGGTACGATATGTATCGTAGAGCTATTTTTTTTTACAATATGACGTCTATTTTATCCTATAAGTTGTTTGTAGTCATGTGATTCTGACGATGCGCGAAATTCAGATGGAGGGCAGGAAGTGAAAAGCAGAATGGACGAGATGGAGGAAAGTCCGTACTGTACTGGTTTAGACACTATTACAAGAGAAAGATATAAACAGAAAATCATAGCATATGTTGGATGTGATCCTTATAGTATGAAGAGGAGCGATTTTTCTACTGAACTGAAGTACTTGCCTGCCTTCAAGGTGTAGATATAAGCAACTACCTTGTCCTCCAGACATCCTTCAACTCCAGAAAACAAATGAAAGTATGCAAAAGTATGGAGGCATGCAACTTTTTTGTTAGTGGTTGGGTCAATGACCTCGGTACCGAGGTGCGCCACACTGATTATTGTTCGATTTTCACCTGGGTGAGTGACATTTCTTTTTGTCCTGTAGATTAACCTAGCAACAGACATTCAACGCTGCTGCGCCTCTCGATGTTAGCGTTAGGTTGCTTACTTTACGTTATTAGGTTAAACACTCTCAAAGGTCCGCTGAAACGCCACTAAAGGCATGGATCATCACCAAACAATAACTTTACAAAAGTACGGAAACAGCTAATGTTACATAAACACAGCATATGTAAGTTGTATAACTTCCCTTTGACAAAGTGGTCACTGTACACACGAGCCGCAGACGCCAGTTAACGGGACATTTTTTCCTGCATTTTCCAGTCAATTTCTTGCATTTCCCCCCCTTATGAACAACAACTTTTGGTACTCGATATAAGCTCATTGTGGTTTCTTGGTTTGATTGATTTGAGCAACCATAAACGATGCAAAACATAAGGATTTTGAGTTTGTGATAGTGCTTCCTATGTTTTTTTTTTAAAAAAAAAACTTCCTGCCCTCCATCTGCATTTCGCACAAAGATCCCTGCTACTGCCTGAAAATGTTGATATGCTGGGCTTTTTTTTTTTTTTTAACTTGTAAGTAACCTAAACAAACCCAAAAGCTGTTTGTGTTGAGTTGAACTTGCTTGAACAGAACACTATTTTAATGTTTTGTTTTTATTTTTGCATTCTTACTGCTTTAAGAAGTTCTCTCTTAGGTTTCAGCTATCTTAATTCTAATGTCATGTTAAAATTCAGCTTTATTGTTCAGTGACACACCTAGTCAATTGTTTACATACAGAAGGTTCAATTAAATCTTGAAATATTGTGAATTCTTTAAGTTGTATCTACAAAAAGTTATTGAAATTTGTTCATCGTTTTGGAAATAAATCTGTTAATTTGAATTTCAGTTTTCATTTTGTTCAAAATATCGTGAACCCAGTATCGAATCGTGATCTGAGTGTATCGTTACACCCCTAGTATGTATCTGTACGCTGTATGTGAGTTGCTAGTACCCAGTATCAGTATTGGGCTGATACTTCCTCGCAAAACTTTAGCATCTCTCAAGATATCTACTGAACCTCTTCATTTCACTGCACACTCAAGCGAGTGAATTTTTACAAAGCCACCGGACCAGATCACATTCCACCACACGTGTGTGTGTGTGTGTTAAAGTATGCTTAGAACACATGCCAAAGGCAGTTACTGATGTCTTTAACTAAATGTTTCTCTTTCTCTAGCACACATACAAGATTTATGAAATGCATTATTGTGCCTGTGCCAAAGAAATCTAACATGTCATGTTTTAATAATTATAGTCCTGCAGCCTTCTTGTAATGTTTCTTATAAAATGATATACTTTATAGTTTTCTAGTACTGCGTTCTACTACTTTATCTACCCTCTTTGACCATTTTATCGGGTTCACCTACGATATTAGGTCACTTGTTATTTCATAACTTTGATGTCTTAACTGTGATAAAGCAAATTCCCCCAGGTTACATAACCATTTAGGGAACTAAGTGTCAGACCTCTCCTGAAGAAAACACATGATGAGAACTGTTCTGTGTTCCCACCACACTGCAGGAACGGTTGCTATCTTGTAAAACAACAAGCAGTCCACACAGGATTTTTCTGAGGTTTTTTTTTGTGATCGTTGCAGCCAAAAATGCTTGATTTTGCTGTTGCTTTTTTCAACATTTGTGATACAATGTGCAGAGGTTTTTGTGGTTTTTTTGCAGAAAACTGCTTGAATTGGAAAAATTGCAATTGCACGAAATTGTTTTGCATGATCTTTCACAGTGACGTTTGTTAAATGAGACCTTTTAGCTGTACTCATGTTCGATGCACGTGAATCGAAGGGGGATTTGGCTGAATGCGCATTTTGGTGCCATCACATGGCTTGTTGTGATGATGTCACATGACGCATCTTGGCCCAAATCTACGAAAATCTGCAGTAATTTTGAAAATTGCAAGCTCTGTGATTTTTAAATGGTAAATTGCAACAGTGTACAAGATTATACGCATAACAAGGACAATTTCATACTTCAGCTCTTTTTGAATGGGATGAAATTTACAAGATTTGCATGGAAATCTCGAGTTATTCAATCATTTAAAGGCTCCTCTGTGTGAGGACTCCTCTGTGCTTTCTTTCCTCCCCAGTTGGCAAATAAATCAGCGTAATCATATGACCATTTGACCGCATGACTTAAGCCATGACGCTGTATGTAGACAAAACAACATAGCAGAAACTGGTCCTGCAGTCTACAGTTTAACACTTTTAATACAGTTGTACTAAACATCAGTGTTTCCCATTAATTACCTAGACTCTGGCGGCATGCTACAGTTTCATAATGAACTGAAAATTAAATTTCTCACAATAATATAAAAGATCTGTTTTGCGCCGTTGCTTCGGCAAAGCGTCCCTCACTCCAGTCAGACCAGTCAAGTCAGTCAGACCCTGCACCCTGTCAGTCAGACCACTACTAATAACAGATAAGCTGAACGCAGAAGTTACCATTAATAATTAACGTTAATCTAACGTTAGATAAGTTAGGTAACATTAATGTTAGCTAACGACGTTAACGGTCGAGCTCCTCGCTTATGTCGATTGACCTATCCGGCACCATTTGAAAAACAATATATAACGTTTGCGGCGTCATATCTAGCTAGCTAATGTTAGCTAATTATCTAACGTTAACGTTATTATCAGTGGCTCTGACAATGTAACTTTTCAGCATCTGAGAAGCAAGTTGGCTCATCATGTAATGTTAACTTACATGATAAACTGCACAGTATCCTAAACTAATAGAAAAGTACAAACAGTGTGCTCAAAATGCACCTTTCATTTTCATTCATTCATTTGGCTAATTGCAGTTACCTTCATTTTCAGTACCGGCTGCCTGCCCAGAAGAAATCAACTGCAAAGGGCATTAGAACTTTTTTACTCAAAGCCAAGGACAATTAAATGTCCAAATTCAGAGTGCAAAGTTTGCAAATAGGGATGTAGGGAGAGTTGATCAATACCATGTGTAAAAAACCAGTTCAACACCAGTAAACCAGTTCAACACAGGTAACCTTTTTGCTTCATTTCTTTGGCTAAAATGTATAATTGATGTGTTTTGACCATTTGTGAACCACGTTAAACTCTATCTCGTTTACCATGCTTTGTGGGTGTGACTTTTATAACAATGTGATAATGATAAATAAATTACTACTAGACCACAAAATTGTTCACAAGTGCACAAAGTACTTCATAGATCTACAGCCTTTTCATTTTGCTCTCAAAATGTACCATGCATTTAACTTTAAAATGTACAAACTTTTCTTAATGGGGAAGTATGCCCCCGGACCCCACTAGAGCGTCAAAGGTCCACCCACCATAGACTCACAAAATCCTGTGTGAAACACTGAATCATTATTGTATGTTTGTTATTCTGTTATTCCAGGAACTTTGTATCTGCAGTGAAAAAAAAATAATTAAGAAAACCTTTTCTATAAGTAGAAAGGTCCAAACCTCTGAGCAGTACTGTAAATCTATACCACTACAGCGCTCCTGCAAACCTGAAATGGTGTGTAAAAATAATTTCAGCTTCAATAACCGGCTTTTAAACAAAGCACTGGAGTGAGACATTAAAGAGATAATGAAACACAAGCTGTAATAAATCAATACATTAATGAGACAAGGGTGCTTAATTAAATCTATCACATGAACAGAACTTCTTTTCCCACTGAGCTCATGTCTCTGAGAAGAACACTCCAGGCATGAAAAACTGACAAAAACAAAGCAGATTTTCTAAAGAAACACGGTCTTCCATTTCCTTATAAGCAAATGTACTGTAATGTATGGATAAGTACACTCCTTTCAAGATGCATTTTTCTCTGAAGAGAAGAAAAACTTTTGGTGTTAAAGTGGCAAACAATTGCTGCACTCACAAAGAGTAATGAGCGATGTATTGTTTAATACTGCAATACCAGCATTACTATGAAGCTGAGTGAAGCGGTAGAACGGTACATCAGATTTTCTTTTACACCAAATCAAGTTTAAATTTTAAAAAAATATTTCCTAAAACACATCTATACGTTTCTAAATTGATAGCAATTAAATTGCTAAAAGGTTCTATTTGAACCTTTTTTTAACCAATAGCATATTTTAATGAGAATGAAGATGAGGATTGAAATACAGTAACACTGCATGTTGTTAAGCATTAGTAATAATTCATGCTACTGGCAATGTAACACACACACACACACACTCCTTCTCAGGGCAGGAAAATCCCTTATACATGATCCTTCACTGACACTGACAGAGGCCACACCTCCTGCACTGGGGCTGACAGGCACGCTCAGAGGGCACGCCTCCTGCACTGGGGCTGACAGGCACGCCCAGAGGCCACGCCTCCTGCACTGGGGCTGACAGGCATGCCCAGAGGCCACGCCTGCTGCACTGGGGCTGACAGGCATGCCCAGAGGCCACGCCTGCTGCACTGGGGCTGACAGGCACACAGGCCATGCCTACATTCATACTGACAGGCACACAGGCCATGCCTACTTCACTGGGACGGACATATTTTCCCCCCGAATTTGGTGCTTCCTGTGTAATGGTGACATCCGGCATAACCTGATCACCTGATGCAGGTTACACACAAACACACCTGGAGCATCAACACGCTGACACCAGAAAACCTGTCAGGTGAGATCGTCTCTACCTACAGGCTCAATGAGCACTTAACTAACTACCTGCCAACGGCAATAAATCTGCTTCTAACCATGAGGGAAAACAAGCTAACCTTGGCTATGTGCACACTATACAACACTAAAGAGACAAAAGACACCGTACAAATCATTCTACTTAGTTATTGTGATATACATGCTATACATTTGAGTGAAAAAATTTTCCCAGATCATAGAATAGAGATTGTACAATAATGAGTAGTGACTAAAATACTTATTTTATTAAATAATGAAACGTCATACTTTTTTTTTTTACCCATTCATAGTTAAATTTAACTAGGGCTGCAACAACTAACCAATAAAATCGATAACGAATTTGATTGTGGATTAGTCGGGTCTGTGACGTCACTGTGGATAACATCTAGAGTGTTTTTGTATAGCAGATGTTAGCATTAATCTAATAAACCATACAAGTCTTCATAGTCGGGGTTCCCTTTAAACAAACACATTTCTCCTTACATAAATCTTCACCATGTTGAACGAGTGAATGAGCACTCAGAGAAGGAGTGCATTAATATAAGCTTGTGATTTGCAGCTACACTACTGCCAGAGCTGCTGATACAGAAAAGTGATCAACACCAACACTCCACAGTCTCACAAAAACGCTATCTGTTTCTGTTCATGCTCAAGTTCAGGATTCTCCACAGGAAGCTCAGTTTCACGCCTGACTTGTGACAGAAAAGACGGAAAGGATGAGATGTTAATTATGGAGGAAAGAAACATTTAGGGAGACATGAGAAATCAAACATTTGAGGTTTAAATAAAGCCCAAAATAACAGGGCATAAAAACATGTGTTGTTGCTGTGAAAAGGCGCAGACGGAAAGAAATGAATCACCAACTTTATCATTATCATCTAAAGATTAATCTGGTAGGATATTATTTCACTAACAGTGTGAACATAGCATTTATTCATAATGTAGGTCATTATCTTGATATAAACATGTCTACACAGCACATCTGTAAAAGAGCTACACAGCATACCTGTACAACTTCAGATCAGTTTTAGTCAAATCTGCACCAATCATTATCTAATTCCTAATATACATCATGATATAGGTTCGCTCACACACTTGCAGAAATATGGTACTGATTCATAAAAAAAAACTGTGCTAGATAAATGTATTTTATTTATTTTATACATACATTTTCCAAGTTATTATACACACACACACAGAGAGTACTGTGCAAAAGTCTTAGGCACCCTATTTTTTTTAGTACAAACTTTGTTATAGATTTTTCGTTTATGACTTCTACATTATCGAGTCAGTACAAAAAACATTTTAGATTCCCAAACATTAGTTTTCCAGAACAACATGAAATGTTACAGAAAAATGTTTGTATGTCAGTAAAGAAAGCAGCATATTATGTAAGAAACCACTTTTCAAACAAAAAACACAATGAAGGCTGCTGGGTTTTGCTGCAAAAATAAGAAGCGAGTGCGACTGTAAAGTCTCCAGAAGATCCGTGTCTGGTTCTGCAAGATTCTTTTTTGTCACACCAAATATTGACTTTGTTTAATTTACTACTGTGTACTGCTCTTTACGGTATTTTTTAAATGTAGAAACATTTAATTTCATTATTTTGAAAGCATCTTTGCTCTACAGCATTTCTTTGCATGTGCTTAAGACTTTTGCACAGTACTGTGTGTGTGTGTATATATATATATATTTTTAGGGATGTCACGAGAACCGATACTTCGGTACCAAGTCGGTACCAACACTGTTAAAACGTGATGGTATTTGTTTTTCTGCAGTACCGCTGGTACCGTTTCTAATGAATGTACCAAGGTTGCAATTCTTCCGGAACTGAAGGGGGCAGCAAATACGCGGAAGTGTTTTAGTCGTCCACAAGTGGTGAAGAAGAAGAACGCCTACAAGCACACAGGGAAAACTACAGAAGATTAGCTTAGCTTAACAATTTTAGTGGTTGCCGGCGTGCAACCGATGCTATCGTTCATTTCAAACAAAGCGAGGAAACACCTGGAATTTGGTGAAGCACCTGAAAGACTTATATTATTCTATATTATGTTTGTTTGAGGCAGTTGGCATTGTGGCCGTGAAACCAGCTAACGTTATGCTCCATGTAATGTTTGCAATAGCCAGTCATTTGTTAAAAACGCTAATGGATTGCAATGTTATAAACTACCCCCTAATGGGCCACCATGCATCGCCATTCAGCCCGTGTCCTGTCAGCTAAATTATTATTATTATTATTATTATTATTATTTTGGTCTGCCACCATATCAGTGAATTTAAACTAATGCTTACATTCAGAGTATAAGGGGTGTGTGTGTGTGTGTGCGCGTTTAGAAGTGCACCTTAGCACTTGTTATTAGTCATTGTCAGACAGTGTATTTGATAACTAAAATATCCCTCTCTCTCTCTTTTTGCCATTATCAGCCAGAGGAGGATGTCCTCCAGGAGTTGTTAATTTTATTAAAAAAAAACGGAAAAAAAAAGAAGATTTTTTTAAAAACCACACTGTGGTATCAACTTTGGTATCGAGTATCGTTTACTTTTGGTGGTATCGGTACCGACTACTAGATTTTTGGTAATGTGACATCCCTTATATATATATATATATATTTTTACTTAAATTTACGCAGTTTAAGGTCTCAATGTACTCAACAATTGGAGAAAAAGAAATCATGGAATCATTTTGTTTAACAAAATTTTATATAAATATTTGACTCATCAAAAGTAGCCACCTTTTGTAGATATAACAGCTAAACACACTCGTAGCATTCGTTCTACAATGGAAATCAAATATTGTTGGGAAAGTTCTTCCCAACACTGTTGCAGAAGTTCCCACAAATGTGTTGCACTTGTAGGTTGCTTTGCTTTCACCTTTCTGTCCAGTTCCTCCCAAAACAGCTCGATGGGGTTTAAGTCTGGAGACTGTGCTGGTCAGTCCAGATCAATATCCGTGTGCAATATGCACAAGAAATGGAAAGTGTAGCTGTGCTTGCTTTGGCGCTGCTGTGGATCGGGCGCTTTCCTGTAGAATCTCATCAAACATGTCAGAAACTGAGGGAGTTTGCGCATCATCACCCATTTCTCTGGAACACTTTGCTCTGTGCTGCGCGTCAATCCTTCAGCAGATGCATTCATCGCCCCAGCTCTGCCTGAATCATTTCCCGTGCACGATGCTTTTCCTCCACGTCAAAGTAATGTTCTTTAAATCGCAGATCTAGTAATGTTGCAATGCAATGATAACCACCTGCTAGATCGAAAGTGAAATCTGAGCGCTGAGCACTGCTGGGCGTGGCGACATATATTTTCAGCCTTTTTTCTCTTTTGGCCAAAAAAGAAAAAAGGTCGAAAACATGAGCCAAAAATGTATGCCGCCACGCATATATCGATGGCCAGAATTTCGGTGCATCCATAGTTAGAACTAGGGCAGTTTTAACAGGCTGAGGTAAATTCATTGCTGTTAGCTTGGCCGGTTAAGGCATGATGGAGATCACAATAAAGGTTTCAAACTCTGTGACAACTTGTTGAAAGTTTAAATAAGTTTAAATAAGTTTAAATTGCAACAGAACAGCTGTAAGTTGTAAACCCATCACTTGTTCCCTAAAAAAGGCCTTTTTGTATAACTCTGAAATTTATATTATTTTTCAGGTTTTGGTATCCTACATTTTTTTTTTTACCTTTGGTAGTTTACTGCTTACTTCTGAACCATTTCAAGCTATTCACTTGACTTGAACTGCTTAAATTTCAATAAAAACTGGAAAAATGGAAGTGTTCTTAAACTTTTGACAGATTTTCACCGTGTGTGTGTAAACATTTCTAAAAATCACAACGAGAAAAAAATATTTAAAAAGTTTAACATTTTACAATTTAAATCTTTTAACATCAAATCAGCTGTCAGTTTGCAATTTTTAATTACAAAAAAGATAACATGTCCACGATCTCCAGGTTTCAGAAAAGTTCATGGTGACATACTTTATGATAATATCAATATTATATTGTCATACTGCCCAGCTCTTACTCTTAATCAACATTTATATTCAAAGATAAACAACGTGAAAATAATTATTGCAATAAATATTTTTAGAGAATTAATGATTAGGACAAATTAGTTTACAGACGAATTAGTTATGAATACAAATGAATGCATGACACCTAATCTAAGAACAGGATTAGATCAGACTAAACTGAAGTTGTGGTAAGCGCCGTCTCTTTTGCATTTCCAGTTAAATGTTTCAGATCTCCTGCTAAAAGTTTCCTTTCGCGCAAAGATCTCCTGCTAAAAGTTTCCTTTCGCGCAAAGATCTCCTGCTAAAAGTTTCCTTTCGCGCAAAGATCTCCTGCTAAAAGTTTCCTTTCGCGCAAAGATCTCCTGCTAAAAGTTTCCTTTCGCGCAAAGAGTTCTTGATAAATATTTCCTCACACACACAGAGTGCTTGATAAATATTTCCTCTCGCACACAGAGTGCTTGATAAATATTTCCTTTCGCACACAGAGTTCCTGATAAATATTTCCTTTCGCACAAAGAGTTCCTGATAAATATTTCCTTTCGCACAAAGAGTTCCTGATAAATATTTCCTTTCGCACAAAGAGTTCCTGATAAATATTTCCTTTCGCACAAAGAGTTCCTGATAAATATTTCCTTTCGCACAAAGAGTTCCTGATAAATATTTCCTTTCGCACAAAGAGTTCCTGATAAATATTTCCTTTCGCACAAAGAGTTCCTGATAAATATTTCCTTTCGCACAAAGAGTTCCTGATAAATATTTCCTTTCGCACAAAGAGTTCCTGATAAATATTTCCTTTCGCACAAAGAGTTCCTGATAAATATTTCCTTTCGCACAAAGAGTTCCTGATAAATATTTCCTTTCGCACAAAGAGTTCCTGATAAATATTTCCTTTCGCACAAAGAGTTCCTGATAAATATTTCCTTTCGCACAAAGAGTTCCTGATAAATATTTCCTTTCGCACAAAGAGTTCCTGATAAATATTTCCTTTCGCACAAAGAGTTCCTGATAAATATTTCCTTTCGCACAAAGAGTTCCTGATAAATATTTCCTTTCGCACAAAGAGTTCCTGATAAATATTTCCTTTCGCACAAAGAGTTCCTGATAAATATTTCCTTTCGCACAGTTCTTGATAAATATTTCCTTTCACACAAAGAGTTCTTGATAAATATTTCCTTTCGCACAAAGAGTTCCTGATAAATATTTCCTTTCGCACAAAGATTTTATTTTCCCTTACTTCGTGTCTGCAAAAATACATTAATATCAAAACATTATTTATCCAAAAAATTTACATCTAATCAACTGCTTCTGATCAAAATTTGTAATTGTTATAATACTACAGAAGATCAGTGCCGGGTGATGCGACACAAATATAATCATTTTGAATGCTGTACAATGAGAGATTAAGTAGGTCTACACAAATGTTACATCACATTCTCTGCTTGCAGTCAGTTTGTCTGCTTCCCTTTCTGTTTCTCTCGAACACATCTGCGCGCTAACACAAATGAGAAACTTGAGATTTTTTATTTTATTAGTCTTTTTTTGATGATGTCTGACAGCTGAGTTGTGTATAGTGTTTTCCCCTCCAGAGTTTTAGCCAGGTTCTGTCCTCACACCTGACACACCTCAGTGTAATTATACACAGACACCAGCACAAAACTTAGTGAATAAAGATAATTATCATTTAGATTAATCATGCAGATGATCTGTGAATCCGTGTCTGAGACCAGTAACTTGTCATTATTATTTTTTAAAAATCCTGAAGCACAAATAACATCTCTCATGAAATTAGAGGAAATTATTATTCTTTTCATTTACTGATATAAAATAACATTATATCAGTGTGAAGTTATTAAATAAGTTTCTGTAACTATACTCAGTATAATAGAGCCTAAACACTTTATTTTATTATTCACACTTATGCTTTCTCTGTTGTATTAGACTTTATATGACAATACATATATATTCCTTATATAAAAGATAACATTATTTGACTATATAATGTTACTTAATCAAGTGTGACGTCATTGGGTAAGTTTGTTTACTGTTGCTGAGAGAAACTCTACAGGAAAGGCTAAACACACATTTAGAATTTATTTGACTATGCAGTTAGTTACATAGTTACATGAATAAAACATTGTGAAACAAATATATAAAACACGGTAATATTTTAAAATACTAAAAAAAACTCAATATGGTATATAGCTAGCTGCTCTGTCACTCATAAAACCATACACTTTTCTTCTGAAAGCTAAGTTCGACAGCTAATGCTAATTAAAACCTGACCAACAGAAATGATTCCCTCTTATAAAAAAGGTTGCATTCTCTATCAAATAAAATAAATCCACTGTTTTGCCAAAAAGAAAGAAAAACACCCAGAAAAGTGTAACTCACCAGCTGTTGCCGTATCCACCGCAGCATCCTCAGGATTTTAGCTTAGCTTAGTTCAGCTAGCTCAATAAGATGCGCTGCTAACGGATTAGCTTGCTAGCTAGCAAAAGTTAGCCAGCTTGGCTTTCCTTTCTCTGCCGAAATACTCCCGCAACATGTATGTTTTCCTTCCGCACAAGATTCTCCTTCTGTACATTACGGCATGCGCGGACACAGAAATGGTGTAACGTTAAAAATAAAAATGAAAATAAATTATATTACTTCTTCATGTCTGAGGTAAAGTGGAGCTGCTTCCTCTCACTGACTGAATGATGTTGAAACAACAAACCGTTCAGACACACATACACACACACACTGGTTGCCAGATTGTTTAAAACACACCCTTAAGTTAATTATCATAGTTGCCAGATTGATATATTGAAGTCTTTTTCAATATGTGCTTCATTTACTATAACATACTGGTTTGATGAAGCGAAGTTACTGTTACCATTACAAAGTTGATTAGTTTCCTATAACAGTGTTTTATTCTTCATACCAAAGCAACATTCCAACAAGGACAGTTTTTTTTTATTTATTAAAGAACAACATGCCTGTATATATGTTTTTACAAATTCTTACTTATGATAGCAGCTATACACAGTTGTTCTCTCACCTCCCTCTCTTTTTTCTCTTTCTTGAAGTTAATGACAGAGAAAATACCCCACAGCATGTCGTAACAGAGAAACTGCAAAGTGTAGAACATTAAACATAAAGTCACAGCTTTACCTCTGATTGTTACAAAGTGTTGACACTGAAGACGCCTTCCATAAATGTTAAATAAACACATTTCTCCTTGGAGAAAAACCTCATCACATCAACAATTTTTAAAAATCATTTTACGCAAAGCGTCTGCAGTACACGTCCCTGTCACTATAGAAAGTATAACGTATTAGCAAAAGGACATTAATATACACCTGTGATTTGCAACAGCAAAGTTGCTATTATAGAAAATGAATCAGCACTCTTATTAAGTGATCAGAAGTGAGAGGGAAAAAAGCAAATTTATACATTTAAAATGTATATCCAGATTTTTATATAAATCTCTAAAGCTGCTTTGTGTCCATTGTTAAAAGTGCTATACAAATCAACTCGAACTGAATTGATCAATAGACATATGATCTAGCTATAAAATTGTAAATTCTGTTTCTTTCTGTCCAAGATCAGTACAAATAGGACTTATTCACAATCAATCTGGCAACACACAATTTAGCAACATCGAGGAAGTGATGTAATCAGAGTGGGGGGGGGGGGGGGCAAATATTGAACTAGAATTTTTAATTCACGAACAAACAAAATACTATTACACATTTTAATATCTTTATAAAAAGCTTCAAAGCTTACTAGTAACATTATGTTATAGAGTATAATATTACAATAATTTTGCACTATTGTGTAATTCTGCTCTAAATTTTAGTGTGTATTATATTATGCAAGAAGATTCCTTACAGAAAAATCACATACATGTCACATGTGATCAAAAAACATGTATATAACAACAACAATAATAATTTTTAAAAAACATGCGAAGGTGTATTTAATGTTATGCCCTGAAACTGCACACATGACATCAAAAAGTACAATAAAATATCCAGTATTACTGGTCACAGGGGTTAAACACAGACTTGCTGATTCTCTCTGAATATAAATTAGATCAATCTTACATAAATATAATTGCTGAGAAAGCAAAGAGCTGCACTATATCATGTTATTTATTAACTTCACAACATAAAAGCTAAATTTCAGCCAAATATTAAATATGCAAAGTGTCTCTTTTACCCCAAATGTAGTAGTCTTTTTTCTTCCTGGGAGCATCAGCATAAAATTTAGATAACATACAGTAAACATGAACATTTTGTTCAGCCTTCTGTGCACTAAACAAAATTTCTCACATTTGCATCACACATAAGGTTATCACCAAAAATGTGTGATTTCTATCACCATCAAATAACTACTTGCTGATGTTAATCATATATACAGTAGAGTACAATAGTTTGTACACACTTAGGACAAAATTAAAAACATTAGATAACTTAAATGCAATTTAAACCAACAAGAAATGTAATCGAATGGGTGTCATAGATGATTCTTCATGATCACAAATAGCAAAAATGGTCAAATAATGAATGTTAAGCTATTTATGGAAGAACAATCAAACTGATATCAGATTAAATGTCCATTTCTGGCTAAATATGATAAATATGATCTAATTTGCCTTTAACCTCTTTAAAAATCTTCAGAATATGAATCTGCTCTGAACTGTATGCAACTGAACTGTGTGTCTCTGATGGCTGAATGATAAAAAAAAAAAAAAACAACATTTTAGATGATAGTATAAATAAACTTGACGCAGATCAAGCACAGATTTGGAATAAATTGGTATTCGTGCGCCATCTACCGGCCATGAAAATGAAACACGCAGAAAAATAATAGCAAACAGACGACGAGGAGGAGTGTGTGAATCTACCGTTAAAAGGCCAGATGGAATTAACAATCATTATCTCCTGGTCAGCGAAATATAAACCACTTGAATGTGAAGTCAGTCACTGGATTTTTAACTTCTCATTTGAGAGAGACACCTTAGCCGATATTTGCGCCATGTATAAGGTTAAAGAATCGGTTCTTTCTGGTGAGTTGAGCCAAATAATGCGACTCACTGAAATTCCCATCACTAACTTCTGGTCACCGAAATGTAACTGCAATAATATGTATGCTTAACCAGCTATTTTGTTTAATAGCAGTAAAAACCTTTTTCATTTATTTAGTTGTTTTTTTTTGTTTGTTTTTTTACAGTTCACCTACAGAGTTTGTCTATACAATAATAATAATAATAATAATAATAATAATAATAATAATTATTATTATTATTATTATTATTATTATTATTATTATTATTATCATTTCCATGACTCAAACACTGAGTGAAAAGGCTTGAAAAGAAATGAAATTATTTCATTACCCAATAGATGGCAGTGCAACATAGCGACACATACAGAAACAAACTGTGTTAGGTTTGAAGACAATTAGTGAAATTATATTATTTAGATTAGATTAGATTAGAGACTAATACTCTTGGTAAATAAACACTAATCCACAAACTAGCTTTATAGTTAACACTAATCCACAAAATAGCTTTATAGTAAACACTAATCCATAAACTAACATTACAGTAAACACTACTCCACAGCTAGTGCCCTGCTGAAAAAACAATAACAAAACAAATCGGAGGAATTCTAATGGTTTCCACCACAAATATCATTACAAACCGCCTATACAAATACCATTAAATCCATTACCATTATTGGTCCTTAATGGTATCCTCTAGACATAACATGCGACCAATATGGACCCACAGGGACCATTACAATTCCCATTATAATCATTAAAAATTCTATGACAGTTTCTATTGTTTTTTAACCAGCAGGGTGTTCTAGTGAATACTAATTCACAAATTAGCATTAAAATAAACACTAATCCACAAACTAGCACTACAGCCAACACTAATCTATAAACTAGCATTATGACAAGCACTAACCCAGAAACTAGGGTTATGGTCAACAGTAATCCACAAATGAGAATTATAGTACACACTAATCCACAAATTAGCACTACAACAAACACATATCCACAAACTAGCATTATGACAAGCATAATCCAGAAACTAGTGTTATAGTAAACTCTAATCCACAAACTAGCATTAAAGTAAACAATAATCCACAAACTAGCCTTGTAGTAAACACTAATCCACAAACTAGCATTAAAGTAAACTGTAAACTAGTGTTAGAGTAAACAATAATCCACAAACTAACATTAAAGTAAACTGTAAACTAGTGTTGTAGTAAACATTAATCCACAAACTAGCATTAAAGTAAACACTAATCCACAAACTAGCATAGTAGTAAACAATAATCCACAAACTAGCATTAAAGTAGACAATAATCCAAAAACTAGTGTTATAGTAAACACTAATCCAAAACTAGCATTAAAGTAAACATTAATCCATAAACTATATTTATAGCAAACAATATAAGAGCGTGTTTAAAAACTATTGACTCATAGAGAGAGAGAGAGAGAGAGAGAGTGCATTCCAGCTGTGAGTGTGATTGTGTTTAGGAGTGGGCATTGGTCCAGACAGTGGAGCTGCACAAATTAAAATATTATTTCAGCTCAGTGTTTCATTGTTCAGGCCTCCAAGGTCATGAGGTAAAAGCATCACTCTCCAGGACCACTTCAGAATCGCAGAATCGGAAGTGTGCGTGTGTGTGTGTGTGTGTGTGTGTGTGTGTGTGTGTATGTGTGTGTGTGTGAAAACCTGTAGCTAAATTCAGGAAAACAACTAAAATTGACACAAAAAAATCAGGTTTTGACCAAAATTGAGGTTTTCTGCCAATTATACACTTTGATATCCCTACAAATATATTTTAGCAAATTGACATGGAAATGTTTTTATTTAAGTTATTTTTATTTTCTGATCTTGCCCTGGCATTTGCCTGTAAAGCTCATGCTGTGTAAGAAGTCAGTTTAACAAAGACAGTAAAAAGTCAAAAACAGACAGTTTGACTAAAGTTGCTTAAAACGTTGCTTAACCCTAAGTGTAATTTTCTCACAATTTCCTCAGATTTTTGGAGTCATAGCAAACCAATATAAGTCTAACGAATTCAGTTTGTAATAAAAAATGTGTGCCGTGCTCCTGTGCCATCACATCATAAAAACAGAGAGGAGCACTCACTCACTCTGTACAGAAATGTTTAAATTGATCCAACAGGACAGAAGTGAGCGAATGAATCAGTGATTATTTCACCATGATGTTAGCATGAAGAGAGATCATTGGTGTGAAGAGATGACGATGAGGCTCGTGTTTAGATGCTGTGAGTGGTAGATTTATCAGTAGATTTGTTTCTAAATGTAGAGAATGTAGAGAGTTGTGGTGTCTTTTCAGTGGAATTGGAATGAAATCTCTTTTTTTAAAATGTTATTATTTCCTTTGTCAATTTAACCAGACTTTCAAATGCTACAACATTACTTCTGATTGAGATACAAAAAAGTAAAAGAGAAACATATTTCAGTTATCAGGAATATATTCTCTATAGTAGAAAATGTCAAGGTATGACCATGTGAAGAGTTTTATCAGGTCATCGCATGCAGTGCATTTCATTTGGAGAACTCTGGAATATCTGTGCAGCTCCTGCAATAAAAATCCCTGACATAATTCTGTTTGATTAAAGCTAGCAATAACATGGCAGACAGACATGTTGCTCTGATGGAGGAATTATTCTTACTAATTTGTAATATTACTAATGTGTATATATTAAAAAGGTAGTTGTATTTTCGGCTTTGTGTGTGTGTTGGGGGTGAGGGGGGTGGGTTATGTTTTTTATGAATCCTTTCATCACGATCTCAACATCGATCCCTCTTTGTTTCTGTTTTCACTCTGAAGGACCTCGAATGTCCTTCAGGAGCTCTTGAGTTATTATTACTGCAGAAATTATTTCTCTGAGTACTTTATGATGGAAAACCAAGCTGAGCTCCTTTCAGAAAAGAAATTCAGTTTGAATTAATTCATTCTCAGACGAACTCGCTGACTGAGGTGAGATGCTCATGATTCAAAGAAGGGGGAAAAAAGGAGCTGAGTTATTAAACTGAAGGATTTCCTGAGCAGAACTTCATGTTGGAGAAAAAGAAAATTGGGCCAGCAGCTTTAAAATCACACGGTGAGACACAAGTTCCTAAAATCCTTGGTTTAAAGATCATAAATAATAAATCAGAAAAGTTTTGCTCTACAAACAGTCCATCTTTAGGAGACACTTTATAAATTTTAAATCCTTTGTGTCATAGAGAATAATTATATAATGTACATAGAATATAATTGTACAGAAATATTAAAAGCACAAAACATCCCCACAGTGTCCTCTTTACCCCAAATATACTCAAGACATGTTCAGTGTGTGAAGTTTCCTTTTTTAAATTTTGTACTGCGGGCTAATGTAGCTAACAGGTAATGTAACTAATGGCCTCCATTTGAGCAATATTGGTTCTCTCTGTTACACCATTGATACAACATGGATAATTTCATAAAATAGCAGAATAATTCTCTATAATTCTGTATTATTATATAAGCGTAAACTCCTCTGTCTGGAAAATGAAAAGTTACATGTCTACCTCTGACACTGGAGACTCCTTCCATTATAATGTGAAATAAATGTCTCCTTATAAAAAACTTTACCATATCAATGTTTACACACATTTTTTAATCACTTTATGTGGAGTGTCTGCTGTACAAATCCCTGTGAATGAGCTGTTACAATAGTAATGATAGTGTTTTAGAAAGAGAGCATTAATATATATGTGTATGTATATATATATATATATATATATATATATATATATATATATATATATATATATATATATAAAAATATATATAAAACCTGTGATTTGCAGCTGCACTATTGTCAAAGTTGCTCTAATAGAAAATTAATCAGCATCTTCTGAACAATCATCAGAATTGAAAATTCAAAAGCGCTGTGATATGAAAATCAAACTGAAACTTTGTCATCATCCAAATCACTTCTAACGTACAATTTCAGGCTTCAGGCTTTAAACCACGCCCCCTTCCTGAGTGCTACCAAACTGTGTGCTGAAAAAGAAGGTGATTCAAAATGGAGTTACGACTGTTATGAACAGTTCTGCTGAGTTTATTACTCATTTTGTGATCGCAAGCCAGCAAACGCAATGAGATTTGCTCGATTTAATCCAATCTATTATTTATCTTTTATTTATTTTACTTTCCATTTCTTCATCAATTAACGTTTTGTCACCTCACATGTTCAGAAAGTAGGGCTGAACTTTGCAATCGCTTGGCATTCTCACAGCAGTAATCACAAATACACAATGTCATATTTTCTCATTGTGTTCCCTCGGCGGCAGGAGGACGAAGCAACGTGGAGCAAAAGGTCACCACGATTCAGCAACAAACGGATCTGAACATGTGCTGAATGCATGGCCGTAAATTGCATTACACTTGTAGTGGAGAAAGGATTCAGGTTAATTTAGTAAACACAACACGGTTATAGAACTACTAAGAGATGTGGAAATGAGGAGAAATTCTGAACGAGAGAGAAAGAGAGAGAGAGAGAGAGGAGGGGAAAATGCTGACTCTGTGGGCTCGGGCCTGCCTTGGCTAAATCCAGTCTGGAGATATGACGACTTTCTAATTTGCTTTCCCTCCTATTTTAATAATAGCTGTGCATAAGTAATTTGTGAAAGGCCAACCCAGCGCCGGGCGCAAGGAAAATTAAACTCATTTTATCTGTAGGCTGGTAGGTGGATTTCTATTTATCATTAGCATGCATAGAATTTACCCGGCGTTATTCCTCATAGTGATGGAATGTAACCAAATAATGTATGAAGGCTTTTTTTTTTTTGCTTATGCAGGAGTGAAATTCACAGATAAAAGTACCAGGCCTTTGCAATTTTCTGCAAACGGAACGTAATTCGGAGAAGCTCCTTATTATAGCCCAGACTCATTTGCTTTGAATTAAAGGGTGACATAAGTGACATTAGGATTTCTTCCAGATCTGATGAGATGAATTCAGTTAACTCATTAGTTCCTCATTCGCAATGGCACCTTTTTTTGACCCCCCCCCCCCCCGAAAAAAAAAGTCAAGAGGCAAAATGTGTCTTTTATATATTAGTACAAGGATATGACTCGTGTTTACAGGAATGAGTATTCCTGATAGAGAGGGGAGAATTTACATAATGTCGAAATCATTTCCAAAAAAGCTTGTCCTTATTCATAAAGCTTTATAACTGTGCCAAGACTCCTTGTAGTAACAATGCTGATAAATCTACACAAAAAAGAAGCAAACAAATAAATATTCTACTACAGTATAAGTAGTAAAACTTAATTGCTAAAATGTAATATAATAGAATGCAGAAGATAAAATAAAGGATGTAATCAGACGGTAAGTACAAATATAAACATAAAGAAATACTATGTAGACAAATATAGAATAAAATGAAATATATACAATACAATAAAACGATAAAGAAAACAATTTCAAAAATTACTTCAAATGAATTATTATTTTTATATTACTATTAATAATAATGTTATTAACTCTCTCTTGCGCTCCCTCAATATATATATATATATATATATATATATATATATATATATATATATATATATATATATACATATACATACATACACACACACACACACATATATATATACATATATATATATATATATATATATATATATATATACACATATATATATATATATATATATATATATATATATATATATATATATATATACATGGGGGGGTGGGGTGCACGATGGCCTAGTGTTTAGCACATTCGCCTTACACCTCCAGGGTTCGAGATTCCTGCCGGGGCCATGTGTGTGCGGGGTTTGCGTGTTCTCCCCGTGCTGCGGGGGTTTCCTCCAGGTACTCCGGTTTCCTCCCCCAGTCCAAAGACATGCATGGTAAGCTGATTGGCATGTCCAAAGTGTCTGTAGTGTGTGAATGGGTGTGTGTGTGTGTGATTGTGCCCTGTGATGGACTGGCACCCTGTCCACGGTGTACCCCGCCCTGTGCCCGATGTTCCCTGGGATAGGCTCCAGGTTCCCCCGTGACCCTGAAGAAGGAGTAAGCGGTAGAAGATGGATGGATGGATGGATATATATGTGTGTGTGTGTGGTGTGATGAAGGAGTTACTATTACCACTCTAAAGTGGTATTATTTTCCTATAACGACACATCCCTAACCTTCTTATACCACAGATATCTCCAAATAATTTATTAATAAACAATGACAAATCATTGATATCATTTTTATAGTTACATTTAATGTTGTGAAATGTCCATGAAACATGTTAGTTCCTGTTCTCACTTATGTTATAGCAGCTATAAACAGTCACGCCCTCACCAGCCTCTTTTTCTCTCTCTATTAAAGTCAAAAAGGTTTTTAAAAATCCGTTCATGTGGAGCATCTTTTGTACAAGCAATTGAATTGTTACTATAAAAAACCATAATACAGTGCCCTCCACTAATATTGGCACCCTTGGTAAATAGGAGCAAAGAAAGCTGTAAAATTCTTTTGTTCTTTTTAAAAAAATCTTTTTTGCTTAATCTTTTGATCTTTTGTTTAAAAAAATCACTCTGCCCTCATGGATATGAAACAATTGCAAACACAACACAGGCTTGTAAAAAATATATATCTTTGTTAAATATAGGTGTGCAACAATTATTGGCACCCCTGTGAATTCATATGAGAAAAATATATTTGAAGTATATTTCCATTGATATTCTACATTTTTTAGTACACCCGGGTGACTTGGAACAGGAAATTGTTCAACCATGACTTCCTGTTTCACAGGGGTATAAATATGAGGTAACACATATGCCAAATTACCTTAATCATTCATAACAGTTGGTAAGACCAAGGAATATAGCTGTGTGGCAAAGGTTGTTGAGCTTCACAAAATGGGATATAAGAAAATAGCAAAAGCATTGAAAATGCCCATTTCCACCATCAGGGCAATAATTAAGAAGTGGGAATGTTATGAATCAACCTGGAATTGGACGTGTGTCTATATTGTCTCAACGCACTGAGAAGAGGATGGTTTGAGGGGCCAAAAAATCTCCAAGGATCACAGCTGGAGAATTGCAGAAGTTAGTTTTGTTTTTGGGTCAGAAATTCTCCAAAACTACAATCCGACATCACCTATATCACCACAAGTTGTTTGGAAGAGTTTCAAGAAAAAAGCCTCTACTCTCATCCAAAAGCAAACTCAAGCATCTGCAGTTTGCCAGACACTACTGGAACTTCAAATGTGATCGGGTTCTATGGTCAGATGAAACCAATATAGAGCTTTTTGGCAATAAATACCAGAGGTGGTTTTGGCAAACAGAGAGGTTGCCATGTGGAAAAGTACCTCATGCCCACGGTTAAATATGGTGGAAGCTCTTTAATGTTTTGGAGCTGTTTTTCTGCCAGAGGACCTGGACATTTTGTTAGGATACATGGCATCATGGATTTAACAGATATTACATGAAAACCTGACTGCCTCTGCCAGAAAGCTTAAAATGGGCCGTTGTTGGATTTTCTAGTAGGACAATGATCCAATACATATATCAAAATCAACACAAAAATGGTTTACTGACCACAACATCAAGATCCTGCCATGGCCTGACTTGAAACCCATAGAAAACCTGTGGGGTGACCTAAAGAGGAGAGTTCACCAGCATGGAAGATTCTGTATGGAGGAATGATCTCAGATTCCTTGCAATGTATTCTCCAACCTCATCAGTCATTATAGGAGAAGACACAGAGCTGTTATCTTGTTAAAGGGAAGTAGCACAAAGTATTGACTAAAAGGGTGCCAATAATTGTTGCAGACCTATATTTAACAAATATATATATTTGATAGACCTGTGTTTTGTTTGCAGTTGTTTGATATCCATGAGAGTGTTTTTGGGAATTATTTTTTTTTAAAAAGATCAAAAGGTTAAACGATAAAGACAATTTTTCACAGCCTTCATTGTTCATATTTACCAAGGGTGCCAATATTAGTGGAGGGCACTGTATATTAGAATGAGCACATTAATATAAACCTGTGATTTGCTGCTGCACTATTGTCAGAGCTGCTGTTATAAAAAATTTATCAACACCAATAAGACTAATCAGAATGCAGAATTCAACAGCACTGTGGTAAAAACTACTTAATAGAACAGAGTTAAACTCTGCTTGGTTGAACAGTGTTAGTGTTATACTAGTTTCATACAACAGTTAGTTCCAGTCCACTCATTTAATTGGTTGAGCAGCTTTCCAAGAGTGCCAATATTTCCAGTAACCACAGTGGGATGTTTCACTGTGTGTATCACTCCACTCGTCCATGTTCGCCATGTAAAATTCCACTTCTTGGTTCAAAACTACTGAAGAGTTAGCAACACCATCAGTGGACATGGCAAACTATACTTTTCCGGAATATAACGTTTTGCTTAAAACATGAAAGCTCATCAGATGAAGATGAAAGGAAGAAGGAATGCCATATTTCATGTGCCATATTTTAACAAGAATATACAAATCAGTGTGAGTGAGCTAGCCAGCTAATGCAGTAAATGGTTCCATTGAAGAATGTTATAAATCTTTGGTTTGTAGCGAACATCTAGATCAAGGGACAAATTCTGGACTGCAGAAGTTTTAACTGTCCCCTCAAAAATAAGTTATAATAAATACTACTTTCATATATTTCATTATTCTCACATTTAATTATACATTTAATTTTCCATTTGTTACTGTCAGTAAATCAGTGAGAAAAATAAATGTGAAACTTTGCTCTTAGACTATGAGGGATCCTGAGTGAAGGTTACCCTGAAAGCTGAGCACAAAGTTAAATACTTTTTCCACAGTCATCCTTTCTCTACTAAACGTGATACCTACAGTCCCCTCTGAAACTATTGGAACATCAAGGCCAATTCATTTGTTTGGGCTGTACACCAAAAACATTTGGATTTGGTGCTCAAAAGATGAATATGAGATGATAGATCAGAATTTCAGCTTTTATTTCCTGGTATTTACATCTAGATGTGTTAAACAACATAAAACATAGACCACCCAATTTTTAGGTGAGCAAAAATATAGGAACAAGTAAATTAAAGTGATTAACACTTAATTAATATTTGGTTGCACATCCCTTGCTTGCAATAACTGCATCAAGTCTGCAACTCAGTGACATCAGCAAATTGTTGGTATATTTTTTGTGATACTTTTACAGGCTTTTCCCCACAGCCTCTTTCAGTAGTTGTTTGTTATGGCTTTCTGATTCTTACTGCTGATAAGTGGTTTGCATCTTGTGGTATGGCCTCTATATTGCTGTTTTCAAAGTCTTCTTCATATGGTGACAACCTCACCCCTGCTCTGTGGAAGTCGTGGTGATGTCACTGACTGTTGTTTTTGGGTTTATCAGCTGCTGTTGGTTTCCTTGGCTGACCCATTCAGTGTCTGTTTCTCAGTACACCAGTGATTTCTTTCCTTTTCGGGACATGCCAAATTGTTGTATTGGCTATGCCCAATGTTTCCGCAATGCCTCTGACTGATTTTTCCTCTTTTCTCAAGTTCAAAACGACTTGCCTTTCTCCCATAGACAGCTCTCTGATCTTCATTCTGGCTTATCCTTTTTAACAACAAATGCAGTCTTCACAGGTGAAATTGAAGGCTAAAACCAAGAGTAGATTTTCAGAGCTATTTGTTGTTTAAACAGTCAATCTTACAAGACAAGCCTGGGTAACAAGAAACACCTATTTATATATTTCTGTAAAGCTGCTTTGTGACAATGTACATTGTTAAAAGCTCTATACAAATAAAATTGCTATATTCTATGTCATTTAGCACATCTATATATAAACACCAGGAAATAAAAAGCTGAAATTCTAAGCTCTATTCTCATATTCATCTTTTCATCTCAAACCCAACTGTCTTCAGTCTACAGCAAAAACAAATTAACTGTCCTTGCCGTGCCAATAGTTTCGGTGGGGACTGTATATTAACCTTGTTAATGAAGCTTCCCAATTAGCCACCTTGACAATTTTTTTTTCACCCATCTACAATAACATTGTTAATCTGTTGCATAGCAACAAGACAAACAAGACACGTAGTGTTGGTAGTACAATGTAGTGGAAGAAGTGTTTGATGTTAAAAAGTAGATATTTGATGATGTTATATGTGCTTTAACATTTTGCGTACATTGTAAACTATTGTATAAAAGCACTAGAACACTTGAGATTGTGTTATAACATGAGGTCTTTGACAGTGATGACGATGACTTGTTTTTGGCTCATGTCTGATCAAATCAGAGCTGTGACGTTATCTGACATTCTCTTTCTTAATTAGATCAAATCTTTGTTATGGAATTAGATACAGTCTGAGATTAGATAAATGAGATAGATTTAACAGAATTAAATAAATTCTAAGCACATGAACTTTACAGGAAATGTCTACATTTTGCCGTTTTAAGCATACAGTATGTTGTAGAGAAAATATTTGCCCGATGAAGCACAAATACAAAATGAATTTGAACCCTGGCCATAAGCAGATTAGGAGCATTTATAATGGTTTGTTATCATAATAAATTCCATGCTGCATATTTGCTGCATGTGTTGTCCACATTTACACACACACACACACACACACACACACACACACACACACACACACACACACTCACTCCACGATCACGGTTCATTCTGCTGATTTGGGCTGCGGCTGCTGCGGCGCTATCACACACACACCATCACAAACACTAACATGCTTAGGATAAGCTCGGGCTGCGACGTTTATGAGCTGGGAGTGTGTGTGAGTATGTGTGAGTGTGTGTGTGAAGTGAAAAACCTCAGCTCAGCACAAACAGGACGATTCCAGCGCTAAAAATTAGTGAGTGTGTGGATTTTTGCTAAAGAAGGTTGAGTGAAAAAAGTGAAAAAATTTCATGCATGTATATTTCCTGAGAGTCAACGATTTCCTGTAGTCAGGATGTTTTTAAAGATTTTTTTTATCTGAAAGCTGAAATAGTAAGAAACAAGGATATAAGGAAATAAAGAATAAACCACTGTGTGTGCTACTGTTTTAGTAAAATAATCAACAACAGGGAGGTGTGATGAAGAATTAAAGAACAAATAATAGTTTTTTTTTTTTTGTATCTGTTTAAAGTTACATTTAATGTTGTGGAATGTCTGTGAAACAAGTTTGTACCTGTTCTCACTTACATTCTAAGTCACCAGCTACTTTTTTCTCTCTTATTTAACAAATAAAAATATATCGTCATTGATATGGTGAAGTTTTCTGTAAGGAGAGGTTTATTTAACATTTACTGAACGAGTCTCCAGTGCCTTAGAGGTACAGAGGTACAGCTGTGATTTCAATGTAACATGACAAGCTGAATTTTTCAAAACATTTTATTAAACTAAAGAGGGATAAAAGAGAGAGACTGGTGAAGGAAGGACTGTTTATAGCTGCTATAATATAAGTGAGAACAAGAACTTGTTATATTGATGTTCCAAGACATTACACTTTAAACTGATAAAACATAAGATGTTTTGTATTTAGTAAATTAAAAGATTGTACGGGTTCATTTCCCGCCTCTGCCCTGTGTGCACTGAGCTTGCAAGTTCTCTCTGTGCTTCAGGGGTTTCCTCCGGGTACTCTGGTTTCCTCCCCCAGTCCAAAGACATGCATTGTAGACTGATTGGTATCTCCAAATTGTCTGTGTTGTGTGAAGATGTGTGTGAGTGTGTGTGCGATTGTGCCCTTAGATGGGTTGGCACCCCGTCCAGGGTATTCCCCTGCCTTGTACCCCGAGTCCCCTGGGATAGGCTCCAGGCTCCCTGTGACCCTGTGTAGGATAAGTGGTCCAGAAAATGGATGGATGGATGGATGGCATCACAGCACTCTTTCATATTTTATTCCTTATATCCACTTTAGTTGCCAGAGAAAACATTAATTTATTTGAGACATTGCAATTTATTACAGTTTTAATATCTGATATCTAGCGTGAGAAGGTAGATGCTTTAATACAGATGTACAGTATGTGACATACAAACTTAAGAAATTTCAGAAATAATTTTGACGTTCATAAAAGACTACACATGGATACACAACTGCTAATTTTATCCTCTTAATCACCACTTTTTTTTATTTAGTTCTTGTTAACTAAAAATGACTAATATAAACTTTATATAAGAATGATATATTTGGAGCTGTGAGTCAAGAGTGAGAAAGAAAGAGAAAGATGAAACCTGTCTCGTCTCATTAATGGAAACGAAATAGAGGAATTAGGTCGAATCTAATTACAAGCCATACTATCTAATGTAAAAACACGTCTGTTTTTTTTAACCTCTCATTCATTTTGACTAGTAATTAGTTTTGGCCTCTAAAAAATGCCACCCTTTAATCATGGCAAGGCAGATGTGATTTTGCAGTGCAATTTAATCTTGCTTTAATGAAGAACTAATGGACGCATTGCAAATTACGTTTTCCCCCCTCATCTCTCGTGTAGTAAGAAGAGGATAAAAAAAAATCTATTTCCTGCTTTTGAAAAGATCAAGAGTATCTTTGATAATAGGCCGAGCGGGCCGGTGTGGACCCAGCGCGCTCTTTTAGTCCACTCATCGCTCAATAGAGAGGAGGCCACAATTAGCAACAAAGCTCAGAAAATGCATGAGAGGAACAGAATCGAGGTGCTTTGGCTCGACCTGAAGCTCCCACAGCCTTGTTAGATGCAGGGCGAAAGTGTCACAGAGGAACAATGGGCTGTGATAAATTAGCCTGCCTACCAAAAAAAAAACCATGTACAGCTAATTTTCAATTATACCTATAAATGCATCGTCAGATTGAAGAGGAATTGGATACGCATGGAGAGCAAACTAATAGATCTGCAGCTCCAGCTTGGCTCTCTCTCTCTCTCTCTCTCTCTCTCTCTCTCTCTCTCTCTCTCTCTCTTTTTCTCTCTCAACACAAAACAAACTCATTTGCCATTTAAAGGACGTGAGATCCATTTTTAGATCACCCGATCACTCTGAAGGCCTCCATCTGTGTTGGATATTTAATGCACATTAATATTTACTGTGAAAATAACTTGTGATAAAACCTGTGAATTCTTAAAATCAGTTTAAGGATGGGGGTTAAAATATGATTAAAACATTTTACATTATAGTATTTTATCTATTATATTCTACAGTTTATGTGATAAAAATGTAGAATAGACCCAGTAAACACTACAAGTTATGCTGATTGTGTCTTAAAAAATATACAGAGTGAATATAAAATGTGTCTTAAAAGTTGATCACATTATACTTAGCTTCTTAAATGATTTCTTTTAATTGTCTTTTTTTTGTATTATGAGATATAGAAGGTAAGAGACAGTATTAAAAAATTTGTATTTACAGTATGTTTAGGCAAACCTACAGTGACACTGAAGGGCAAGGTTCCGAAACAAAAAAAAATGCCTTAAAAAAAAGCAGGTCAACTTTAAATGTAAAGAGACAATTTTAAATAAAGACTCAACCTAAAGAAAGAGTCCATTTTAAATAAAAATTGTCAAATTAAAGAAAGATAGTAAAATCTAATTATATAAAAAGAGCCGACTTAAAAAAAGAGTCAATTATAAATAAAAAAGAGCCAACTTTAAATAAAAGAGTCCACAATTATTAAAGATTTATGCAATTTATTTGTTATGTAATTATCTTATGACTGCTGTGATAAGTTGTTTCTTGGGAATCATCTTAAAATTTAATTTTGCTAGGTCTACCTAACTTATTAACTCTGAAGAGGTTCATGTTTTTTGTCTACATAAAAAAAACTGTGAAAAGATTTGTGCCAATATAAAATTAATTTGATCCTTTGTTTCTTTGAGAAATTGGTTCCAGGATATTTTTCAGAATGATGTAATGACATTTCAGAAAAACCTTGCTAGCTAGCTAACTAGGCTTTATCCTGAATTAAAAATGCATAACTACACTTGCTGTGTCATTTATTTATGCTATGTAATTATGAAGTATGCTATAGGTGGAAGAGTATAAAAACAATCTATTTTCTGCATTTGAAAAGATCAATTTGATAAATGGTTCATGACTTTTATTTGTAACTAGCTAACGATTCATAATTTTTTTGTTGTTGTTTTTTGTTTGTATAGTTAGATTTTTACTGTATGTTGGCATAAGTTCTTTATTTGAGATCATCTTAAATTCTTTTCTAGATAGTTTGTTAATCTGAACCTCAGAAAGGTTTCAGATCATTTCAAGACAATTACATTACAATTACATTTACATTTCATAAAAACCTGACTCATGGCCTTCAAATATAAACGTAAATGTTGATTTATATTTTAAGGAATGCTCCTCTTTACTGGTCAAATATAACAATATATGTTTTATGGACATTCTAATCGTGGCACATCATCATACCGATATATCGTCCAAGATTATGGACTTCTATAATGACGACACAACAGAGAAAAAGGCTGCTAATATTCTTCAATTGTGTCATCACTTTAATATTTTCCTCATAGTGTTCAAAATTCATTTTAAAAATGTATGATCTGCTTTGAGTCTCAAACATTTGCTTATTACATTATTTTTTTAACAGTCAGATAAATTATGTGCAAATTTCATGGGCAATTGACGCAAACTTCATGTCAGTTAATTACGTTTTAATTTGCAGTTCTGTGGTTTCATAATTTAATAATGATATTTCTACAGTTCGAGTGTAAACGAAGCTGTAAAATCTTCTCTCGGCAATACTGTAGAAATCCTTATGGCTTTTGGGGTAAAGATAATATGGAGCGCTTTGGCAAATGAGCACTGGAGTATCTTGGTGTGTACATGTGGGTTTATTTTTTTGCAATACAGCAGGAGATGAAAGCCTAATGGAAGTTGGCTTAACTCATGAACCAGCCCTGCTATGGATCTGATTACTGAGGGAGAGTAATTTATTTTCTTAAATAAGGAGAAAAATTGGACAGGATGAATGAAATTTCCCTGTCGTAGCGCAGCGATGGTGCCACGGGAGATTACGCATTTCCTAATCATTCATCAGCAGCGAGTGTGTACGGGCTTAGCATAATGGAATTGGTAAACTGGTTAGTGTGAACACGAGGCCGTGCTATCAGCCCCGCCATAACGGCTTATGTGGCACTAACACGCTCCCACTCACTGCCACACACAGTGCCTGGAATATTCTATATATATTTTGGCACACTTTATTATGAATAGACACCTTGCCATACTGTATATGCTGAGAGTTGCAGATGTCGAATTGCACAGTAGTTTTGTAACTATTAATAACCAAACTTGCCTTCACTCTTACTGTCAATAATCAATACAGCTAAAAAAACATGACAGATCATTAATTATCTTGAAATGTGATATGTAAAATATAAGATGGACTTCTAGCTGCTCACTCCAAAGGTAAGGAAAACTGGCTATAGAGCTTTAAATGCATTAACAAGCATCTACTGAGGTGAAGGACATGTAGATTTACATATAGCTGTGAGCTATTCGCATTAATATTTTTATATATTTTGGCAAATTTTTAAATAGGGGTGTAGTCAAGAACTCAACTCTCAAAACCAGGACTAGCCAACATGGAGTCAAGACCAAGTCTTAAGGGGGTTGGGGCCGAATCAAGATCCAGTCCATATAAAAGTGAGGCCAAGTTAAGATCGAGACATAAAACCATCAAATCATTTTAGAGGCCAAGCCTTCAATTCAACTAGATGGCTTCATTAATGCATTGCACCAACTATTAGGTTGTTTTAAAAAGAAGGAATTACTGCTTCTCCAACTTTGTCCATGTGAAAAGAAAAGGCAACACAAGCATTATTGTTCCAAACTCTTGGCTGAGACCAAGTCCTTATTTAGTGACACCAATGCCCAAGACTGAAACAAGTGCAAGTATAAATGCCAATAAGTCAGTGTTGAGTCAGAGCCCAACAAGGTTTTTGATGCATGGCAAAATAAAATGAGTTTTCTTCCCCTTGTGAAAAGGGTTTCAGGACATTTCTAGAGCATTGTAATTTGAGGGAAAATCTTGCTAGATTCATGGACTTGTTAAATAGATTCAGTCATTAAATCAAATCTTGAACTATATCTAGAGGAATCCTCCTCTAGACGGCTTCACCATAAGCTTCACCATATCAACAACTTAAAAAAAATCTATTTATGTGGAGCTTTTGATGTACAATTCCCTGTGGACAAGCTCTTACTATAGAAATGACAATGTATTAGAATGTGCATTAATGATTAATAAACCTGTGATTTGCATCTGCACCACTGTCAGAGCTGCTGTTATAGAAAATTAATCATCACCTCTGACCAATCAGAATAGAGACTTCAACAAAACACTTGTATAAACATAATCATTATATACTTTATAAAAATAATGACCTACAAACAAGAAAACAGTTTCTCAGTTAAACTCTTTTTTTCATGTTTATGTATTAAAATAAATAAAATCATCTTAACTCCTTGGATATAGTATGTGAATGGTATGATCTTCATGTTGAATCTAATGCCTGCAAGACACTGTTAGAAGATAAAGGCAAGGTGAGTCATAATTGATCATAAATTCTTGTTCTCCTTTTATTTAAATGTAAAATGTATGTAGGAGAGCGCTATATTATCATTCAAGCTGAGACAGTGATAAACTGAAAATATTGTTCAGGATGCATCTCTTGACGTCGTGACTGAGATGAACAGAGCATTGTTTCTTCTATATTTTGGACCTTCACCTGATCTTGTCTGAATGTGGAGCCAAGGTGATAGAATATAAAAGCAAATCGTTTTTATTCAGACTTGTACCAGACTCATACTTATAGTCTATACTTGCAGGGAGCAGCTAAAATACAGATAGTGTTAACAATAATGTAGGTGGATTTATTCTCAGGGATTCACTCAGAGGTCAGACCTAGATACTGCACAATGAAAAGTAGAAAAAAAATCCCTAAAAGAAACTCAAGTAAACTAAACAGTAAGAAGAGAAACTACAGGGTAGAAAGATAAACTGTGGTGTGGTAGAAGCTACAGTGTAAAATGCTAAACTAAGATGTAACATGGTAAACGACAGGGTAAGAAGGTAAATTCAAGGCTTAACATGGCTAACTACAGTGTAAGAATAGAAACAAAATTGTAACGTGGTAAATTACAGGATAACATGATAAAAATTATAAGAATGATGACAAAGGCAACTATAGTTTACATGATAAACTATGGGGTAACATGGTAAACTACGGGGTAAGAGGTTACACTAAGGGGTAACATGGTGAACTACAAGGTAAGAATATACACTAAGGTGTAACATGGTAATCTACAGTGCAAGAGATTAAACTAAAGTGTAACATGGTAATCTACAGTGCAAGAGTAAATTAAGGTGTAACATGGTAAACTACAGTACAAGGTAAGGTGGTAAACTAACATGTAACATGGGTAACTACAAGGTATGAATGTAAACTAAGGTGTAACATGGTAAACTAAGGTGTAATATAGTAAACTACAGGGTAAGAAGTTAAGCTAAGGTGTAACATGGTAAACTACAAGGTAAGAAGTTGAGCTAAGGTGTAACATGGTAAACTACAAGGTAAGAAGTTAAGCTAAAGTGTAACATGGTAAACTACAAGGTAAGAAGTTGAGCTAAGGTGTAACATGGTAGACTACAGGGTACGAAGGTAAACTAAGGTATAAGATGGTAAACTACAAGGTGAGAATGTAAACTAAAGCCCTGTTCACACTGGGACAATTTTTGCATCAAAGCGTAATTTTTTTACATCGAGGGGTTAGTTTTTTTGACGAGCCATGTTAAAAACTGCCCAACCAGTTGAGACTTGCACTTTTGTTCACGTGCCCGGTGCTGCTGAAGTTACATAAAAGTATGACTTGATGGCGCTCAAGTGTCTTCTTACTGACGAAGAAGAAGATGCCAGCACACACCATTTTAGTGAGCATGCATCAGTGATATACCTGAAATAAAATGCTCACTGTTAATAAATCCTTCTGTCTACACACACACAAACAAGGTGTCCTTTGAAAGCTCCGGATTCAAAATTACACACTAAATACTATATAAGTGTATTTATTATGTTGTGGCTATTTTTTTGACGACACTGAAATGCAAGCATATATTCTAAATGAAACATTTAATTATTTCAGTGTTGTTTTCTACACTAAATAGCATTGTTTGTTTCTTGGTCTCTTCCCTGCAAATGATAATCCGTTGATTGACAGTCCATTGTATTTATTTTGCACCTGGCATATATTTGCATATAAGTATTCTTGACTTCTTATTCAAATAGCTAAGTGCCCCATTACTGAGTCGTTGTATTCAACACTTGTAGTCAACACGTCATCAATTTGCAGTAACATTAACATTTTTGGGCACAACAATAGTTGACTTATATCCACCCCCTCCCAAAAACATTTTATTAAAAAAATAATAATAATCTGGGTCTTCCCATAAGTAGGTGAATGCTATTGCTGTGACTTTGATATTTATATATATTTATATTGACTTTGATATTTAGTGAACTTCAAGGTAAGAAGTTAAACTAAGATGTAACATTGTAAACTACAAGGTAAGAAATTAAACTAAGTTGTAACATTGTAAACTACAAGGTAAGAAATTGAACTAAGTTGTATCATGGTAAGCTTCAGGGTAAGATGCACAAACATCTGCAACACTAACATGGCCCCTTACATAACTTCATCGACTTTAAACAGTGGACAGTGATGAGGAATGCAGTGCAGTTCTCCTAAACAACTGACTTCAATTCTTCAACAGTTCATTAAGGCTGTCTCCTGTCTCCAGTTCTGTTTAACATCTACCTGGAAAACATCATGCAAGAGACACTGCACAACTTTCACATGTCAGTCTCTATCAACTTTCTGCATTCTTAAAATTTCACATGCTCATACCAACCTTAAAATAATAATAACTGTTGGATTTATGATTGCTCTTCAGTTGTTCTTCAAACCTCTTTTTCATGAGTGTCTTGACAGTGAAATGCACATTTTAATTCTAACAACAGACCTGATTTTTCTTTTATTAAGTAATCAAATTAGACATATGTAATTTAAGCAGACTCAGTTACATAAATAAATGTCAATGTCTGGAAAAGTTAAAATGCAAAAAAAAATCTTGAAGAATATTAACAATTATCTGGCAAAATTTATTGTGATCTGTTAAAAAAAAAAAGACCAGATAAATGATCCAATTTTGTCCTTAGTGATCCACTGTTCCATTATTAGGCTGTAACATGTTGTTACAGTATTGCTTACCACACTACCTTGTAACATCACAGATGATTGTTACTCTGTTCCAGTGTAAATTATCATATTTACTTCAACATATGAATGTAAAATGTATGTATTTTTACTTAAATTGTTAGGTCCATTACATCAGTTAGCTCATCTCAGTACTTATATTAGGCTACATTATTGTAAACATTTTTGTGAACATTTTCCTTTGGAAATGAATTTAATTTAATAACTGTTATTGTGAAATAAACAGGAGAAATTTTCAAGGTGAAATGTTTAACTGATTTTCCACTAGGTGTCACTAACAGGTTTTACCTAATAAAAAAGTTCTGAAAACCTGTTCAACTCCTCATTCAAAACATATGTAAGGAACATATGGTAACGCTGGTGTTATAAATATATATAACAAGGAACAAGCAATATCAAAGATGAATGATGGTATGAGTGCATCAGGTGCAGCAGTGTTGTTGGGGATTCAAACTGATCAGAAACTGACACTGATGGAAGTCTGGAAAGATGACAAAAATGTGCTGTGCTTAAAAAAAATATAAGATTTGTTTTATATGAGCTATTGTAACTGCTACATATGTAGAATGGCAGGCTGAATTCAGGTAAATTGGGACAGTTTAATATTAGCAGAATTTATTTCCTGGCCTGATTAATAAAAGTATCAGTTTATGTTACTAAGCCTTTGCAGTGGAACTAAATCAAAGAAATAACATGACTTAATTGACGTGACATCATATATGTGGGTGTGGCCAGCACTAAACAGGAAACTGCCCCCAAAAATACTGAGAAGGAAAAATGGCATATTCATTGGAAAACAGTTAGTTTAAGTTACATACATATGGACATAATTTGAACTAACTGTTAAAATAAAAAATAAAAAAATCTTTGTTTACAGTAGTAAGGTTATAAATATTACACATATTTATGATGTACAACTATAACAAACCAAGTGTACTTCAAACCAAGTTACATCAAATAATTTACATATGTTTAAAATTTAATTATGTTTTAGAGGTTCCAAATTATCAAACATGGTTCAGTCTGGAAGTGAAACATTAATCTAACCTACTCGCGAAACTCAATCGTATATTACAAAGTAGAGACTGACAGAGATGCAATGAGGCAGCAAGAGAGTGATGGTGAGAGAGAGAGAGAGAGAGAGAGAGAGAGAGAGAGAGAGAGAGAGAGAGAGAGAGAGATGGTGAGAGCGAGAGAATGCAGAAAATATATGCAGTAATTTGTACTTAGTGTTCTGTGTTCATATCATTTTAGAGATGGACATTGATGTTTATTTTTTTAAAATCCCGTGTTATGCTGCTACAGCAAGAAATACATGATAAAATGCTGTTGTACTCTGATTTGAATTTGATCTGTTCATCCTGACTTTTATGAAACATTTATTATGAAGTTGGAAAATATTGACGTTCTAAATCCTGTTATTGTTGTATCTGTAAGACATGCTTCATATGTAGTCAGTTTTACTCAGTTGGCTGTGTTCATACAATATTTGAAAATGTAAATGGTAAGTTTTGGAGAAGATTATTTTCAATTCCTGTTATTGAAATTGGATTTATTGATACAATTAATAAGTATGCTGAAAATAAATAATGTCCTAAACGTGTCATTGAGGATGAACGTTAAGCCTAAATGTATGAAAGTATGTCCCAAATTCCCAAATATAACATAAAATTGTTTTTCAAACTTTTGACAAAAGCCATGCTTCTTTATAATAGAATAGAATAGAAAACATTTCCCCCTCACAAACATCTTGAGAATTTCAAGGATTTATATACTATATAACACAAAGAAGTGTGAATTGAAAATCCAGATCTAGATTAGGAAGATTATAATTCGCCCCATAGAAGGATGGCTGAATCCCAAAATCTTTTCTTACTCCCTATAAAAGTGCACTAATAAGGCATAAACCAATGGCTTATATATAGTACAATAAAATGCATTTATAGTAAGATGCCATTTGGGCTTTAGCCTATTTAATTCATATATAATTACACCACATAGAAATCAAAAATAAATATTTAAGCACTCCACAAAGTGCACTAAATGTTTTGTAAACAGGATTGAGCCCGATAGCATTGCTTAATTGCTCAGACTGAATAGTTCTAGAATTTTTACCCACAATTCCTAGTGTGTTCAAAAATGGACGAACTGACGGTTGAGGTTCGTGGCTCCAATGGAGCTTATTATAAGGTAAAATATGTTTTTTTCATTTTACAAATCATGAAGACGGGTCATATTCTAAAACATAAGACGCCAAATTTGCTCCAAATTAAGGCCTAGTCGTTTTAAAAATCAGTTACATTCCGGCTTCGGTTTATATAGTTACTATAGTTAGCATAGCTTTGCGGTTCAGATTGCGTTATTTTATCCAACCTGTTTTCTGACAAATCCCGCCTACTTCAATAGGATTGGCTAGTAGGATATTTTCAGGCGCTGTCAACCAATCACAGCGCAGGCAGTGGAATACTGCTAGCCAATCCTAACGCAGAAACTGGGAGTTGTCGGATTACGGGCGGGTTCTCTCGACGCTAGTAATATTGTACGCTAACCGAGATAGCTATCCAACGTTACTATAATTTTGCATCTGATCGACGCACTGAATTAATTAATCAGTTATAGGTCTTTGATTTTTGGAGTTAATTTGATTAAGGACATCCGATTTCATTTTTATCTATCACGCTAGTTAAATAAGTCTTTAGCTAAGTGGAGTTTTACCGGAATACCAACATTTTCACTTTCGTTTTTTTCCACTCAGTAAATAACTTTCGCTTTCCTCGTATTAGTGTAGCCTTTTTTCTTTTCTTTTCTTTCTTTCTTTTTTTCCTTTTATTTTATTTATTTATTTATTTATTTTTGCTGCAAAGCACTTAAGAAACTCTTGGCAGTAGTTTTGTGTAGGTAAACAACAATCGGCATGAGAACAAACACAACAAACTACAGTTATTTTCTGAATGAAGCAATCACAACTGATTCACAGTTCATCCTGCTCATCAACCAACTCCGACATCTTGATTTTACATTTCTTACACTACTTGTGACACATAATCTGCCAATTTCAAGTTTTATTCCCTATATGTGCTCACTACTTAAGGTATAATACAGTGGCGTTGGGCATTCTACACAGTAATTTATAGGCACGGTAGAATGCTGTTGATGTCTCCGGGTGTTACAGTAGGATAACCTAGAATATATCTGGAAATATCATGGTATTAACCGACCATGAAAAAAGTTAAAGGAAATTTTTTTTATTACAGACAAATGTCTTTTTGCACATCTTGTATATTTAACTAAAACCAGACAGAAACAAAAAGCTCAAATCCCCTAATTGTTCTTCTTTAAAAAAAAAATTAGACAAATTTTTTTCCCTCCTCACCCACTATCCAGCTCTTCCTTATTATACACCAGCTACCAACTGATGAGGTGGATGGCTAACATATGCTTCCTATGAGACCCATGAAACCAGGCAACCGCATCTTTTATCACTGCTGCTCGTGCTGCGTATCACACTTACTAGTGATGTGTCGTTCATGAACATTTTGAACGAATCTGTAATATGACTCGGGAACAACGAGTTGTTCCCGAGTCATGTTACCGTTGTTCCCTTTGCGCATGTGCTGCAACTTCCCCATAGGTTCTGTACAGGAAACAGAAATGATTAGTTCACGTCTCGAGTCTTCGGGTTCGAGTCGTTCGTTCATCACGTCACAGCTCCACTGCATTCAGTCTGTGAGGCGGTTACCGGATGAACAAATGACTCGAACCCAAAGACTCGAGACATGAACTAATCATTTCTGTTCCCGGGGAACAGACGTGATAAACGTGACGTGACAAAAGAAAGAATGACTCGGATCAGGAGGTGAGGTGACCTCATAGACTGCATTGCCTGAAGACCTAATGCTAAGCTATTAATGAATCATTTCTGTTTCTCATAATTTGGCCTTGGTTGCATTAACCTATAGTTCATTTTTTATTCCAAAGGCGATCAACGTTTGCGTAAATAATAGATGTGTTGGGGAATTTAACATGTAACATTTTAATTATATTCTGCTGAAATGAACGAAATGACTTGGAAAAAGATTTGTTCATTTTGCTGAACGAGATTCAAAGATCCGAGTCAGTAAAATGATCCGAACTTCCCATCATTAACACTTAGAAGAAAGCGCTATCTGCCCTCTTCTTCATCCATGAGCTCACAGATGCCTGCAATTGGCTAGTGGCACTATGATTGACAGGGGAGAGAGAGTATACTCCTCCCACTCAGAGAGCACAGGCAATTACACTGTCTTGACTCTCGCCCATGGATAACTGTGCTATTTCAGGATTCGAACTCACAACCTCTGGAATGATGGGGAGAACACTTTTCTGTAGCGCCGCTTGTGCCACTTGTGTGTTTTTAAAATGGTCAGTTAATACTCTGGTATTTTTAGAGTAGGTTATCTTACCATGAACATTTCAAAACGACACAATAGACCTTTAGTAAACTGCACACTATTCTTTCACTCCTCTCACCGGATCTCTAACAGCACGGCTTATTTTGTGCCGATGAGATATGCCTGGTCAGAAAATCTGTCCACTGATTTTCATGCAGAACTTATGACCTGCAGGCCTGTTCTGGCCTGAGTGTCAGCTGTTTGTTTTTGGATGATGAGCTGTCATCGGAAGATATGAGCAGATAAATTCATAGGCCAGGTCTATTTTTAATTCTCTGTTAGAGAGATGATCGCTCTCGCTTAGCTGTGATGAGAACACAAGTGAAAACCCAGAGATTCGTAGAGATTTGGATGCTGTTTATTCCTTAATACTAAAATCACACTGGCTCCTCTTGATATTAGAGCTCTTTTTTTTGGTATAAAACACTTTGGGGTTTGCTGTTATAGGGAAACAATCAGCTTCAGGGTGCTAACTAACTCATCAGAGGGGTGGGTGATATGACAAAAAAATATCACATCACAATACTTGAAGACATTTCTATGATGCATGATATGTATATTTAGGTTTGTTACGAAACATCCAGCAGAACAGTCGTGTTGTGTCTATATGTTAAAAAAAGAATTCAATTTGGCAGTGTCCTGTCCCCGCGTTGCGCTGTCCTGTCCCCGCGTTGCGCTGTCCTGTCCCCGCGTTGCGCTGTCCTGCGCTGTATTGTCCCTGCGTTGTGCTGTCCTGTCCCTGCGCTGTCCTGTCTCTGCGTTGTGCTGTACTGTCCCCGCGCTGTTGTGCACTTTGTCCTATGTGTCTTATGTGCATTACGTAGGTCTGTCATGGTAACTACTTTTGTTGGACAGTGTATTGTCCCAGAAATAATTGCAATAAATGATATTATTGTCATTTTAAGACCATTTTATGCCACAGATATAATGCTAATAGCATAGTAATGCAAGTAGACCCTTTCAAAGCGCAATTAACTTTTAATTCTCAAGAATATTCAGACATTGGAATTGAAATGTCAAAAAAAATTTTTTTCTTCTGCCGAAAATACAGAATCCTTTAAAGAGAAGACAAAAGCAGAGCAATTGGCTAAAATGTTGGTGACGTTCTTTCTTATGTAAACAAACACGCATGTAACCACAATGGGCAATATCAAGATCAGCAAAAATGATCAAGGCCATGTCCATATATCGTACGATAAGTTGATAATGTAATTATCATGACAGGCCTACCTTTGTGTGTTAATGTGTAGGATTGCAGCGGTATACTGGTTTCACAGGAAGTTGTTGAAACTGGGGAAGCCACTGTGGCTCTTTTTTCCAATAATAATAATAATAAATAATAATAAATGAGTTGCTCTTCAGAGCGCACAGACGAAACGCTATCTCAAATCTCATGTTATCTCGCGATCTGAGGTGGAAGCCTGATATTTGGGAAGGAATCGTGTGAGACAGATCTGGGAAGTAATTGTACCAAATCATTTCGATGACAGACTTTGGCTCAGGCATTTCAGAATGACAAAAACAACATTTGACACGCTGTACCATGAGATTAGTCCAGTTATGCGACTCACCGCGCTGCAGTTCCCACAGAAAACCCCCCGCATTGCCATTGGGCTGTATAAGTTGCCCAAATGCGCTGAATATCTAATCACATTAGCCAATTTTCCAATTACATGATTTGTTGAGGCAAAGTGACATGACTTTTTTTTTTAAATATGCACATTGAGGAGTTTATTCGGTAAATGTGTTTCCATCGTACTTTACGCGCATGTCTTCTTATTGAATGAAAAAATTATCTGCCTCAAATGCGCGCATAAGCTTTTTTTATGCACATTTTGGAGATTTTATTTGCATCTGGTGTTTCTATCCAGCTTTTATATGCAATATCCCAAAATTCACAAAAATACGTGGATGGATGCATGGCTACTGACTCCGATCTAAGTGTGTGTGTGTGTGTGTACAGACAGTAGCAGACTGGTTGTACTGTTGCACACCTGCTGTTTACAGTGAGGGGAAAAAAAATATTTGATCCCCTGCTGATTTTGTACGTTTGCCCACTGACAAAGAAATGATCAGTCTATAATTTTAATGGTAGATTTATGTGAACAGTGAGAGACAGAATAACAACAAGAAAATCCAGAAAAACGCATGTCAAAAATGTTATAAATTGATTTGCATTTTAATGAGGGAAATAAGTATTTGACCCCCTCTCAATCAGAAAGATTTCTGGCTCCCAGGTGTCTTATACAGGTAACGAGCTGAGATTAGGAGCACACTCTTAAAGGGAGTGCTCCTAATCTCAGCTTGTTACCTGTATAAAAGACACCTGTCCACAGAAGCAATCAATCAATCAGATTCCAAACTCTCCACCATGGCCAAGACCAAAGAGCTCTCCAAGGATGTCAGGGACAAGATTGTAGACCTACACAAGTCTGGAATGGGCTACAAGACCATTGCCAAGCAGCTTGGTGAGAAGGTGACAACAGTCGGTGCGATTATTCGCAAATGGAAGAAACACAAAAGAACTGTCAATCTCCCTCGGCCTGGGGCTCCATGCATGATCTCACCTCGTGGAGTTGCGATGATCATGAGAACAGTGAGGAATCAGCCCAGAACTACACGGGAGGATCTTGTCAATGATCTCAAGTCAGCTGGGACCATAGTCACCAAGAAAACAATTGGTAACACACTACGCCGTGAAGGACTGAAATCCTGCAGCGCCCGCAAGGTCCCCCTGCTCAAGAAAGCACATATACATGCCCGTCGGAAGTTTGCCAATGAACATCTGAATGATTCAGAGGACAACTGGGTGAAAGTGTTGTGGTCAGATGAGACCAAAATGGAGCTCTTTGGCATCAACTCAGCTCGCTGTGTTTGGAGGAGGAGGAATGCAGCCTATGACCCCAAGATCACCATCCCCACCGTCAAACATGGAGGTGGAAACATTATGCTTTGGGGGTGTTTTTCTGCTAAGGGCACAGGACAACTTCACCGCATCAAAGGGACGATGGACGGGGCCATGTACCGTCAAATCTTGGGTGAGAACCTCCTTCCCTCAGCCAGGGCATTGAAAATGGGTCGTGGATGGGTATTCCAGCATGACAATGACCCAAAACACACGGCCAAGGCAACAAAGGAGTGGCTCAAGAAGAAGCACATTAAGGTCCTGGAGTGGCCTAGCCAGTCTCCAGACCTTAATCCCATAGAAAATCTGTGGAGGGAGCTGAAGGTTCGAGTTGCCAAACGTCAGCCTCGAAACCTTAATGACTTGGAGAAGATCTGCAAAGAGGAGTGGGACAAAATCCCTCCTGACATGTGTGCAAACCTGGTGGCCAACTACAAGAAACATCTGACCTCTGTGATTGCCAACAAAGGTTTTGCCACCAAGTACTAAGTCATGTTTTGCAGAGGAGTCAAATACATATTTCCCTCATTAAAATGCAAATCAATTTATAACATTTTTGACATGCGTTTTTCTGGATTTTTTTTGTTGTTATTCTGTCTCTCACTGTTCAAATAAATCTACCATTAAAATCAGACAGCTGATATTATGTTAAATTGATTAGTTAATTGAACATGCTTTGCTAATGTGTACACCAAGTTAATATTAAGTGACTTTTAAGACTCTTTATTGTCTGTTTTTGTTCTGTTTTAACAACGAAAATAGTTCCAAAAAGACCCACCGCAAGTCCTGCTTCTTTTTTCCTCCTAATTTCTATTGTTCAAGCAGGAGATTTCTTATTTATTTTCAAATGGGAGACTTTTTACGTATACTCAAGTTTCAATTATAATAGTGTTTGTTCAAAAAATCAAAATAAAAAAAAACCCTTCTGTTTTCATTCCTTTAAGGGTCCTTGTAACTGATATTATTATTATTATTGTTATTATTATTAACAACATAATTGCGTAATACCGTGAAACTGTGATATTTTCGAAGACAGTTATCGTACCGTGAATATTTCATTTCTTGGCAACCCTACTTAAGTGCCCTATATGTCTTTGCTCTTTGTAATATAATGTTTGCATGGTTCGGGAAGCTGTAATCACACTGTAAGAGCTATACACTGTATAACTCCCTGTATGTGAAAAATAAAGAACTTAACTTGAAACACAATGTCATGTTTCAGGGCTTCGTCAAAGACGTTCATGAGGACTCGCTCTCTATCTCGTTCGAAAACAAGTGAGTGGTTTTCTGATTCTGACTAATTTTGGTTCAGTACCGTTTAAAAAATTTAATTCGTCTTCTTCTTTTCCCCCCATTAGTTGGCAGCCGGAGAGACAGGTCCCGTTCTGTGACGTGCGCTTGCCTCCTCCTGCTGACGTGAAGAAGGAGATCGGCGAGGGAGACGAGGTGGAGGTGAGCGCCCGTGAGACTACACATTTATAGAAACACTGAACTTTATTACAGGATGTAACGTGGCAACTCCTGATTGTGTCTCAGATCTACTCGAGGGCGAACGAGCAGGAACCGTGTGGCTGGTGGCTCGCGAAAGTGCGCATGATGAAGGGAGACGTGAGTATACAGCAGCTATCCTGTGCACGTCTTTTCACTTTCTGTTTCTCCAACGTCTTCTGCAGCGTCGCTTTAACTTCCCCTTTTTGTTCTCCTCTCAGTTCTATGTGATTGAGTACGCAGCTTGTGACGCCACATACAACGAGATCGTCACGTTCGAGCGCCTGCGGCCTGTGAACCTCAACAAAGCTGTGACAAGAAACACCTTTTACAAGTGCACTGTTCCTGTTCCTGATGATCTGAAGGCTGCGTGAGTGGATTTGCTGTTTCTGCTTCTTTTTTTCTGATTTCTTCACTTCTTAACAGTGTTGGGTAAGTTACTCAAAAAGAAGTAATCCATTACTAATTACTACTTTAAAATTGTAATTTCATTACATGATTGATTACTGCATGTAAAAAGTAATCAGATTACTAATTACTTTATTTTCAAGTTACTTTCAAAACCTACAAAAATACGCTACAAAAAAGTTGGATTTATCATAAAACTTGCCTCGGGTGTTGTCACAGCTTGTAGGACTACCAGACCGATAAAATATCAAACTGTTCTAACTAGGCTATTTTTGGTGTTGCTAGCTAAGTGGAGGCACAACTAAGCTATTGGTTTAGCTGCTACAGTGCCATGCAAAGTGCATTATCTTTCCTTATGCTCTGCTCATATCATGTTCATGTAAACTGGAACTCATAGACATTTACACACCTTGTTTTCCTGCTCAGCATCAGAGGATGTTAGTGTTTCAGTTTCAATCCCTTTACTCATTTAAAAAATAAATAAATAAATAAATCAGCGCATGTCCATTTTTCCTCACACTGAGTGTATGAGCGAGCGTTTGGCAGAAGTGAGAGCTGTCAGCCAATAAGACACGAGTGTTTCCACGTGTTTTCCTGTAAACCCTGTCTGATTGGTCTCGCCTCCGTTTGCTGAAGAACCGAGATATAAAATTACAACACCACCGTCTTCTTTTACTGACGTTTAGTTAGTACCGCTCCAAGTGGAAAATTATTCGGGGCTAAAGACAAACTCTTCCCTGGCCAGGTTACGCCCAATTCTGCTTCTTAATGATGTTATAGTGAGTGATCTGGGAAATACATTACATCTCAGTGATAAATCTGCAACTTCCCTTTCCAAAATCTTTAAAAAAAAAAAAATAAATAAATCACATTTCTGTTAAAAAATCCCTCCCCCTTTGGTTCCTAAAAATGTTCTTTCCCTTTTAACCCATTTACCCCTCAAATTAGCTAATTTTTCTTTTCAAATATTTTTGTCCCAAGGTCCCCTTATACCCTCCAAAACCGTGCTTCTGACTGTTACTCCCTCAAAATCCCACTTTACCCTCAAAATCACAACTCCTTTACATCCAAAAATCTCCTTTTACTCTCCAGAATCATGCTTTTTTTACTCTTTACTCTCTCACAATCTCCCTTTAGCTTCCAAAAACTTTTTGGCTCCTTTAATTCCCTAAAATCCCTTTTTACTCCCAAAATCACATTTAACACATTTACTACCCCATGATCTCGGTGTACTCCCAAATTCACACATTTTACATGTTTACTTGGGTAATCTCTCTCTCTCTCTCTAGTTCCAAATTTGCACCTTTTCTCAAAATCCTATTTTTTCCTCCCTTTACCTCATGAAATGTTCCTTTTTATCGCCATTTATGGCTCAATATCATCCTTTACTTTCCCAAACCCCCCTTTTCTTCTCACATTTTCATCCCCTTTTAGCTCTCCAAAATCTCCTTTACCCTCCTTTACTTTGAACACTTTTGAACTCCTTTACTCCCCCAAAAGCACATGATGCCTTACAGAATCACTTTTACTCTCCTAAAACCTTAATTTTATTCCCCTTGACCTCATGAAATCTTTAACGTATTCAGTTCACAAAATCTCAATTTACTTCCCTAAAATCTCATTATATCCTCTTTATATGCACTTTTGTATCTCATTCACTTCCCCAAATTCTGTTTCCCCTCCAAAAGCACACCTCTTGGCTCATTTAGGTCCCTAAATCTCTATTTCCTTCCATTCTTTTCTATGTTTAGCTGTCTAAACTCTCATTTTATCCCCTAAAAAACTTTTTAGCTTTATTTACTTCCCCAAAACCTTCAATAGAAAGTCTTCATTCATTCTGTCTTCAAAATTAAATTTTTGTCCTTTATCTCTCTTTTTCTCACAAAATTCCTCTGTCCCATAACTCCTACATGATCTCATTTTCTTTCATTGTTTTTCTCCTAGCTGTGAGAATGAGCTTGCTCATAAGGACTTTAAGAAGGCTGTAGGAGCGAGCAGGATCTTCTACAACCCTGAAACCTGTGAGCTGCTTGTCCTAGTGAGTGCTGAACATGTTCACACGTGCATTTACACGTCTAGGACAAAATACACTGCATATGATTTACAACATTTTAATATGAAGGATAATTGTCGAATTAAGAACCTGTAGGTTGAGTTAAATTATAAATATTAATATAAAATCAGTCTGAAATATATAAATATCTATTAGATAAACTTTTCAAATGGAGGGATATCAAATAAACCATGTATGCAACATTGTACACCTAGTCTCTTTCATAGTCTGTTTCTTTTTTTTAAATTAAAATGTTTTCATTTAAAATACATAAAAGTGATAAACAGCACTGGCATGTGTTAGATATATGCTGTAAAGATATTTAGCAATTTTTATTATGATCATTTTAATCCTTGTATTAAAAAAGCTTGTAAAACATTATGCATTATATATGACAGTTTTGAGCGTTTTTAGGCAGCATTTCTTCTCTGAAATCAGACATTTTGCACTAATTTGCACTTTTTAACTTGTTTCCTCTTGCAAAAAATAAATTTTTAATTCCCTTTTACCTCATGCAATTTTCTTTATCAGCCTTTATGTCCTAGTAATCCTCCTTTACTCTCCAAAACCACACTTTTCCTTCTAAACTCACCCTATTCACCCATGTTTAGCGCTCCAAAATCTCCTTTACCTTCCAAAACCATATTTTATCTTATTTACTTGCCATAAATCTCAATTCTCCAAAAAAAATCTCTCAAATTCTTTTAAAATCTCCAAAAAATGAAAACAAAAAAGACATGTTAACTCTTTGACACAGCATCCGTATGCGTAATATTAGATTAAATGTGCAAATGCTTATTGATTTGATGTGTGTGTTTCTGGTGTTTTGCAGTCTGTAAACGAGGTGACGGTGAAGAGAGTGTCTCTCCTGAGTGACATGCACTTGAGGAGCATTCGCACTAAACTCATGCTCATGTACAGGAACGAGGAGGCCACAAAACACTTAGAGGTAACAACACGTGTACCAGAACTTAATGTGATTCCTATCAACAGTTCTTCTTTTCCTCAAGAGATGGAGAGGGCAAGAAAATGTCAAAGATGTGCAACATGGCACTACAGAATACCACACAACCTGATGATTTATCATTTTTCTTACTAAAAAAAATTAATGAAATATGATGATGCAGAAGGTTTCTGTGGAAACACATGATGGCTAATCATGATCTGCTTGAGTGTTTGCACTGGTTTATGTTAAGAGTCATGGTATTTCTCAGAGCTCGAAGCAGCTAGCGTCAGCGTTCCAGGAGGAGTTCATCGTGCGTGAGGATCTGATGGGTCTCGCCATCGGTAGCCATGGCACAAACATCCAACAGGCCAGGAAAATTCCGGGCGTGACTGCCATCGAGCTGGACGAAGAGAGTGGCACATTCAGGGTTTATGGAGAGGTACTAATCAATCATGTTAGCATGGATCATCAGTCATCTGCAGTGTGATGTATTTATTCATTTATTGTTAATAAATTCACTCCAGACTGCAGAGGCTGTCCAGAAAGCAAGGAGCTACCTGGAGTTCCTGGAAGAGTCAGTACAAATTCCCAGAAATCTAGTCGGTATGTCTGATCTTTTTTTCTTTTTTCTACAATAATCTTGAACTTTCTTTGTGGTTTTTTTTTTCTTTGCCTTTTTCCCCTTACTATGTTTGTTCCGTCACAGGCAAGGTGATTGGTAAAAACGGCAAGGTCATTCAAGAGATCGTGGATAAATCCGGGGTGGTGCGAGTACGGATCGAAGGAGACAATGACAACAATCTTCCCAGGCAAGAGGTGAGATCTCATTCTCAATACCATTTCCTTTCTGATCCCGTTACTATGGTGAGTGGTATTTATTGCCATGCTATGGTATTTTTTTATTAGTATTATTTAAAAAAACCCCCAACATTTCATTGCAGGGAATGGTGCCCTTCACATTTGTTGGCACAAAGGAGAGCATCGGAAACGTTCAAGTCCTTCTGGAGTACCACATTGCTTACCTGAACGTGAGTACTGCTCATGCACTGACAGAATGGAGATAATAGGTACTTTATTGTTTTTATTAATGAAAATTTAATTGATTCCTTATTTTATTTAATCAGAAATCAATGGTTCATGTTAAGCCATTAAATAAGGAATAAAATCAATGACAGGGTGGTGTGATGAAGCGGAGTTACTGTTACCACATCAGAGTTGATTATTTTCCAATAAGAGCATGTCCCCAAGTGCTTTATTCCTCTTATACCACATTTTAAATATAAACTATGGCAGTTTTAAAAAAAACATATTAAAGAACATCAGTTCATACTTTTTATCTGTTTATAGTTACATTTATTGTTGTGAAACATTCGCAAAACAAGTTCCACTTCTCACTTACGTTATAGCAGCTATAAACAGTCGTTCCTTCACCAGCCTCTTTTTTTTCTCTCTCTATTGACGTTAATAAGCTTATTAAACTCCTGTCCTGAAGATGTCAGAAAACTTAGTTACAGCTTTAACTCTGACTGTTACAAACTGCTGACACTGGAGACTCCTTCCATAAATACATTTCTGCTTACAGATAAATTACACATTTTTTAATCTGGTGATGTGGAGTGTCTGCCATACCAGTCACTGTAAATGAGCTGTTACTATAGAAACGATAAGGGATTAGAACAATCGCATTAATATAAACCTGTGATTTGCAGCTGCACTACTGTCGGAGCTGCTGTTATAGGAAAATTAATCATTTAATTACTTTATGAAATAAATGTAATACAACCCTTGTATTCAATCTATGAATTTTCATAGTACTAAATAACAAGCAAACACTATTTTGCACAGGTGGTGGATAATTGTGTAATTCCATGTTGTATGATGATTGTTGTTAAAGATTGTTTGTGTGATTTTTGTGTAGGAGGTGGAGCAGTTGAGGTTGGAGCGGCTGCAGATCGACGAGCAGCTGCGTCAGATCGGTTTGGGTTATCGGCCCGTTCCGGCACGTTCCATGGAAAAAGACAAAGAGAGGAGCTATGGGATGGACGAAAGTGTATCCGCCGTCTCGCTCCACTCCGGGCGCTCCTACATGGGCCGGGGACGTGCACGCAGGACCGCCAACCACAACTCAGCCTACGGTAATGCACTTTACACAATCAGAATCTTACCTGTGATCTGATTGGCTGACCTCTTCCTGAATGCACTTTTGAGTAAAAATTCAAAAAGATTCAAGTTTTATAAATGGATTGCAAAATATATATAAATACAAGTGCAAAAACAAAGAGTGAGAGGAAAAAATTAACCCCACCTCATTTCCTGTCTATAGGAATGAACTCTGAGCACCCATACACCTCAGAGACGGATTCTGAGCGGAGAGATGAGCTGAGTGATTTCTCTCTAAGAGAAGATGAGGATGAGCGTGGTGTCCAGCCCAGGGATAGCAGGAGGAGAGCGGCAGGAGTCAGAGGTCGCGGTGGGTCGGGAGTCAGAGGTCACGGCTCTGGAAGAGGGTCAGGGAGCACCATGAGCTCAGGTACATTTAGTGAAAAAATACACTAATACTTTCGGAAGAAATTTCTTTCACTCTTTACTATCCCATGTTTAATATTAAACATTGCTACAAAATAGCATCACACCGTTATAGAGCTAGTTGTTGGAGAGGAGATTTCAGATGATTTGGGGATTTGAATGGAATGTGAAGTGAATGGCGTTTCATTACAGGTGTAAATTAAAAGTGAACAGTTCAGGATGGCCATTTTGGGATGTAAGATGTGTAAGCTGTTCTAACCACTTGGTAACGAGGTACAGGAGAACGTTTCTGTTTCATTTGAAATGCTTGTGTATGATGTAAGATATTACTGCCCTATCAACATCCATATATTAGATCCAAGCATATCCTGTAAGATCCAGTGGTCCACAGTATATTGTATAAAGAGTCAGTGGTCCTGTATTTATGATTCCCATGTGCACTTCTCTAAACACCAGAAAACTTGTGTGATCCAATAACTAAAACTTTTCTCCCAACACCTTTCCCTTTCTGTTTCCTATTTGTCTATTTCCTCCTCTTTTTGAGTATGTATGTGTACAGCAACCATGAGTTAGGAAGACACTATATTAATGGAACTCATTATTGTTTATTATTAACTGTTGGACCCAGCAGATTATTTTAGTAGCTTGAGACGAGCACTCAAAATAACGTAGCAGAGCCGTATCAGTGTATAAAAAAACTCTCTATAACTCAACGACTAGCTCTTCTTCTGTAGCTGATCCTGTTACAGCCAGTCACATGCATTTGTGTAAATGATAAAACAGCTCATAAAGGGAAGAGTTTCCACAGACTTTCATAGATTGTTTTTATTTGTTATCCTTTCTGTGGTGTGATTAAGTAAACAAACGATATGGCTTATTCTATAAATTTTTTATGGCTTATTCCATTAAAAAAAAAAAAAGAGTTGACAATGAAAACTATGTTTAAAGAGGAGTGGACAGAGAAGTATGCATGTATTCTCTGCTTCAGAATATATTTATAGAATAAATGTATTTTTTGTTTTCCCGGCAGTTCTGAAGGATCCAGACCGGAACCCGTACAGCATTTTGGATACGTCCGAGTCGGATCAGATTGCCGATGCAGAAGGGAGCGAGTGTGAACCGAGTTCTCGGAGCCGACGCTCGCGCCGCCGACGCCCTGAATCTGACGACAACACATCACTCAGTGAGAATGGCCTCGGCAAGTACACAAGAAGCACACGGCTTCTCAGCTTCACACACAACTTGCTGCTTATAATTTTCTTTAACACCACTGCAAATTAATTCAGGAAGTGTGTCGAAAAGCAAGAGCTTTAACCTTTCCATGGGCCAGGGCATCCATGAGTCAGAAAACTTTGTTTTTTAAATACTTGGCATCTGAAGGTTGTATAAACTGTAGTAGCCTTCGGCTCAATGCCAAACGCACTGAAGTGTATACAGAAGCAGTCCTGAGGTTGTGTAACACTGAGATCTCACTCTGCTGTAGATGAGCCTGAATTTAAACCTCCGCGGCAAATCCACAGCCGCCGCCGTCGCATTCGTCCTCCAGAGGAGAGACAGCCAGGTAGTGCAGTAGAGCATGAAGTGAGCCCTAACCAAGTGTGCTTGGAGTGAGCCCTAACCAGTGTGCAGTGAGTGTAACTCACTCATCAAAGGTTTTTAGTCATTGAAGGGTTCATTGGATAACTTTAGTGTTTTTAAACTGTGGATGTTGAATCTACTAATAAGTAATAATAAGCATCTTTTGTTCCTCTTATACAACAGCAATTTACCAACAATTGCAATTTTTTATTTATTAAAGAACGTCATGTTTATTTATTTAATGTTGTGGATCATCAATGACAAGAAGTTAGTTAATGTTGTTCCCTCACCAGCCTCTGTTTTTTTTCCTGTCTGTTGAAATTACTAGGACAAAAATATAAAATGCAGCTTGTCACATTACACACAAACCACAAAAAAATAGTAAACTCCTCTGTCCTGAAGATGTCAGAAAACTGTTACAGCTTTAGCTCTTACTGTTACAAGGCACTGACACTGGTGACTCCTTCCATAAACGTCTCCTTACAGAAAACTTTTACAACGATTATTTTATTGTATATGTTCTAGAAAATGAATGAATCACAATCCAGAATTCAACAGTGTTGTGATGTTTCTGTATTTATTATTGCTGACTTATTTAGGCATGTGCTAATTACTTATCCAATATGTATAATACATTTTTGGCACCTTGCAAGGTCATATTAACTACTAAACTTTCTCTTCTCTGTATTTTACAGCATGAAACGTGTCAGAAATGGTTACATAAAATGGCAATAATAAAACTAAAGTTTTGACGAGATGTTTTTCCTTTGCAGTCACAGTGGCCGATTACATATCACGTGCTGAATCACACAGCAGGCAGAGAATGCCACGAGATCTGAAGAAGAATAAAAAAGACTTGGTAGGTCATAATTCCACCTGTTTATAATATAGAAATAAATATCTTTAAACATTTTACCATCAGACATAAATTTCTGTACTGTCAGGAAACAAGAAGGTCCTAAACTGGAGTTTTGAAATGAAACAGTTTACACCACAGTGCTGTTGATTTCTGGATTCTGATTGGTCAGAAGGTGTTGATTGATTTTCTATAACAGCAGCTCTCACAGTAGCGCAGCTGCAAATCGCAGGCCTGCACTTGTTCTTATATGTAATCTTTTCTATAGTGACAGCTTATTCACAGAGACTTGTTTGGTAAATGGAAAACTTGTAATCGTTGGTTAAGTTTTCAGTCAGGGGATGTTTTTTCATTTATGGAAGGAGTCTGAAGCTCTAACTTGCAGATTTCTGACACCTTCAGTAAACGGAGGAGTTTACGCATTGCTTTTTCATGGTAACATGACAGGCTGTTTTTGTTGTTGTTGTCTTATTAACTTCAAGAGAGAGAGGGAACGACTTATAACTGCTATAATATGAGTCAGAACAGGAACTAGCGTGTTTCATGGATGTTCCAGAACATTAAATCTAACTCTAAATGGACAAAAAGTATGACATGTCATTTAATAAATAAAAAAAAAATGGTCTGTCTAATGTTTTAAAAATTGCTATGGTATAAGAGGAATAAAAAACATGGGGATGCATCACTTTCAGGGTAGTAACGGTAATTCTGCTTCGACACACCACATCATATCACTGATTATTTTACTATAAAGGCATGACACACAGTGGCTTATTTCTTATATAACTCTGAAGGAACATCATTTAAGGTGCATATACTTTAAGGATAACTGTTATATTCTCAAGAAATGGAACTTTTTTCAGAAATTATTTGCTACATGTTTGCGTACAAACATTTTTATTTAATTCAAATAATTTCTCTTCACTCTCAGCGTCAGGTGGACGTCATATCTGAGCACGCCGTCTCCAAACAGCTCACCAACGGCCCCGATGCTAACACTGACGAGCAGAGAAAGGCACCATGCGCTTCCACAGAAACGACCCCCAACGGGGAAAGTGATGTGGCCAAGCCAACCGTCGTTAATGGACTCTCCTAAACACCCCGATCTGTTCCTGTATTCTTTCTCCAAACAGTCGTAACCTTTACATTTTTACAATAGTGCTTGTACGAGCTCGCCAAAGATAGACACACACACACACACACACACACACACACACACGGACTTCCAGATTCTTCTCTCTGCTGCACTTTTCTGTTCCTTCACCATGGATCAGGTATGAAGGGAGAACATGAAATAAACAAAAGGAGCCCTGAAGTGCAATGCATTATTAGCAGTTTTTTTCTGTCCAGTTATCTTTACCATGAAGGCTAAACGTATATCTCTGTAATGTTCTCTATAAATATGATCACTCCAGACCTGCCAACCTTTAGGTATGTTGCATAAGAGCTTTAAGCAACATTTTAACATCAGAGTCTGCTGCTTCAAGCCAGTCGTCTTTTTTTCCCCTCCATAAAAATGGCAGATGAGCCAATCGATATATTAATCTGCAATGATTGACAGTTGCGTACGTGCTTTGATCTCTTTTATATTAACTAAACCTCTGGAAACCCCTTACTGCCATCTAAAAATTAGTAATCTCTCGTCTCGACTCGATTTTCCCGCCAATGCGTCGTCATGGTAAGTGGAAAATGTTTTGAGTTCCTTAATGTGAATTAAAATATTTGTGTGTTCCACTTAGCTAACATGTTACATAGATTTATTAGGATACCACAGAGCATTTCCTGCCGATATTCAAAAACAGCACTTTTTCGCCGAAAGAAGAAAAAAAAAAGATTAAACAGTCTTACAATGACCGTTTACAAATAATAAATGCTTTACAAAAAAAAAAAAAAGTTAAAACTTAAAAAAAAAAAAAAACCCACGTTTTTTATTCTCCTGCACAGTCAGCATTAATGCGTTCAAATAGTGCAATCAAGCCCATCGCTGTAGAAACTGGAGCGTGTGTCCTGGGTTTTACGGTTATCGCCAGGTGCTGGGGGGGATGTTAGGCGCCACTTGTCTGTTTTAGTTTTGATGTAGACACTAGAAAAGTTTACATGCACACTTTTTTATTAATTGCTGTACATAACATCTTTTTTTCCTAGAATATGAAGAAAGAAATTGTTCGTGTAAAGTTTTGTACTGTTTAAATCTTAAATAAAACAGCAGAGCATAACCTCTCCCTTTCCCCCCCAAGATGCTGGTGGCTACCATAAAACCTGTATATACATACACTCCAGTTTCTAGTTTAACCAAATGGTATGTGAAAGGGTGATCTAGATAATGCACTGTGCTTTTATTGCATTATTCCTCTTCAGGGCAGGTAGGTACTCGATTTCTGGCTAGTTCTCAGTAATCTCAGTGTTTGTGATTATCGAGCAGGTATTTCAAACCTATTCATGTCTTTTTACAACCTTTTTTAGACCAACAAACCTCAGAAGTGTTGCTGTTATTTTAATATGACGATAGTGGGACAGAAGAAAGTATAATGCACGACCTTTCTGGGCTTCGTTACAGACGAAATTAAATGAAATAAAATAAAAGGGTCTGTAAAGTTTTAAGTACATGATCAGATTGTGCCTTCAGAGAGTAGTGTCACAGGCTGGCTATAGGCCAAAAAAACCCTGAGAGGAGAATTAGCTGCTTTTTATTTTTAATATGCAACCACTTCATGTTAGGCATGTGCCGATAATCGGTTGGACGATATATCATGATATGCATTTACATTACATTTATTCATTTAGCAGACGCTTTTATCCAAAGCGACTTACAAATACATCCAGTATTGAGATTATGAATTTAGAAATAGGCTGCCTACATAGAGTGGACTGTGTAATTTAGAACACAAGCACAGATCTCATCTAAGATCCTGTCATTTTGTACTAATCCAAGGGAAAGTCTCAATTTTGTTCAATAGATGGGACAGAACTGATCCTAATGTTTCAGTAATGTGAACAGAAATAAAAATTAGGCAGTTCCATATCGGCACATGCCTGTTTCTTACAGTGATTCAGGAAATGCAGTCAGAAAAATAAAGGATGTTTTTGCACTGAATTGTAACTTCTGTCCCTTTAGAAAAATGTTAGTCTAGAAAACTGGTCTGTTATTGTCCTCTATAGGAAAACACTCCACGTGACACTTAGAAAGATTTACTGACTTCAGTGGAAGGAGCCTCACTTTGGTTTATTTATTAAAATGTACAGTATTTAAACGAGAAATGCAGAAGCAGTTCTAACACTAACTTGGCCACCTGAACATTGCACACAGGAGATAAATTGGACTACTGAAAGATCAACTTCCAGATTTTCTGTTCTGTATACTGTTTCAGTCCTTCTTTTTGTTTTTTAATGATTATACTGGTTGTTTGATGTGCAATATGTTTTGTATGCAGTTAGTTCTTAAATAAAATTTCGATCTTCCAAATAATCTTGTCTTATTCTTGAGATTTTCTTTCAAATTTTATTAATTTTTTTTTTCCCTGAAACTGATGGGGAAAATAGGACACAACTCCATCCCTGTCTCCGAGATTAAAACGGATGGGCAAACTAAGCATACCTCCTTCACTAGAACCCATGTTTGAATAAAATACCACTGAAACAGACAGGTGCATAGGACGTGCCTCTTTCATTGAAATATTAGGTCCAGAGGCCACACCTCTTTCACTGAAACTGCAACATAGGCCTCACCTCCTTCACTGAAACTGACGGATAACAGTCCACACCTCCACATAAATGTACACTGCCTCTTTCACTGAAACTTACAGGAGCACTGACCATGCCTCCTTCCCTAAAACTGACAGTCATATAGGCTACGACTCCTTCCTTGGGACTGATGAGTCCATAGGCTACATCTACTTCCCTGCACCTTATAAGTTCATAGGCAACACCTCCATCACTGGGACTCACAAAGTGCAATAGCTGTGCCATCATTTCTAACCAGTACACATGAGAAATAAACAGACGTGTGTGCGCGCGTGGTAACAGATCCATTTAGTCATCATACTGAGTTCTGACTCGGAGCAGCCGTATAACAGACTTGGTCCGGATCGTCACTTTGAAATGAAAATGAGACACACTCCTGTGGTACAATCGACAAGTTTAATGAAATGGAATCACTCATTGAATGTGCATTAAACTATTTTTTGGCTTGTCCATCTAGTAAATCTTTCGCTTCGTTTATTTTTGCTGCGATGTACGGAGATCCACCTGCAGACAGACAGGACAAATTAGTCTGAACTAAACTATATCCATTGTGTGTGTATGAGAGAGAGCTTACCAATGACAGTAACTAAGAAAAGAACAGGAGTCACTTGTAAATAAAGCTGTAAACCTGTAGAAATGGGACTACTTTCTAGACAGAAGGATGTGTACAGTGCCCTCCACTAATATTGGCACCCTTGGTAAATATGAGCAAAGAAGGCTGTGAAAAATTTTCTTTATTGTTTAACCTTTTGATCTTTTGTTTAAAATTCACAAAAATACTCTGCTCTCATGGATATCAAACAACACAGGTTTATAAAAATCTCTGTTAAATATAGGTGTGCAACAATTATTGGCACCCCTATGAATTCATATGAGAAAAATATAGTATCTCTCATTTTTGTAAATATTTGATTATATCTGAAGAAATGACACTTTGCTACAATGTAAAGTAGTGAGTGTACAGCTTGTGTAACAGTGTAAATTTGTTGTCAAGACCCTGACACTGAGCTGCAGCACGGTAGCCAAGACCATACAGCGGTTTAACAGGACAGGTTCCACTCAGAACAGGCCTCGCCATGGTCGACCAAAGAAGTTGAGTGCACGTGCTCAGCATCATATCCAGAGGTTGTCTTTGGGAAATAGATGTATGAGTGCTGCCAGCATTGCTGCAGAGGTTGAAGGGGTGGGGGTCAGCCTGTCAGTGCTGAGACATACGCTGCACACTGCATCAAATTGGTCTGCATGGCTGTCGTCCCAGAAGGAAGCCTCTTCTAAAGATGATGCACAGGAAAGTCTGCAAACAGTTTGCTGAAGACAAGCAGAATAAGGACATGGATTACTAGAACCATGTCTTGTGGTCTGATGAGACCAAGATAAACTTATTTGGTTCAGATGGTGTCAAGAGTGTGTGGCGGCAACCAGGTGAGGAATACAAAGACAAGTGTGTCTTGCCTACAGTCAAGCATGGTGGTGGCAGTGTCATGGTCTGGGGCTGCATGAGTGCTGCCGGCACTAGGGAGCTACAGTTCATTGAGGGAACCATGAATGCCAACATGTACTGTGACATATTGAAGCAGAGCATGAGCCCAGCATGTATTCCAGCATGATAACGACCCCAAACATACCTCCAAGACGACCACTGCTTTGCTAAAGAAGCTGAGGGTGAAGGTGATGGACTGGCCAAGCATGTCTCCAGACCTAAACCCTATTGAGCATCTGTGGGGCATCCTCAAACGGAAGGTGGAGGAGCACAAGGTCTCTAACATCCACCAGCTCTGTGTTGTCATCATGGAGGAGTGGAAGAGGACTCCAGTGGCAACCTGTGAAGCTCTGGTGAACTCCATGCCCAAGAGGGTTGAGGCAGTGCTGGAAAATAATGGTGGCCACACAAATTATTGACACTTTGGGCCCAATTTGGACATTTTCACTTAGGGGTACTTTTGTTGCCAGCGGTTTAGATATTAATGGCTGTGTGCTGAGTTATTTTGAGGGGACAGCAAATTTACACTGTTATACAAGCTGTACACTCACTACTTTACATTGTTGCAAAGTGTCATTTCTTCAGTGTTGTCACATGAAAAGATATAATCAAATATTTACAAAAATGTGAGGGGTATACTCACTTTTGTGAGATACTGCATATTTGAAGTATATTCCCACTGACACTTCACACGGGTATAAATATGAGGTAACACATAGGCCAAATTCCTTTAGTCATTCATAATGGGTAAGACCAAGGAATATAGCTGTGATGTGCGGCAAAAGGTTGTTGAGCTTCACAAAATGGGCTATAAAAAAATAGCAAAAGCATTGAAAATGCCCATTTCCACCATCAGGGCAATAATTAAGAAGTTCCAGTCAACTGGAAATGTTATGAATCAACTTGGAATTGGACGTGTGTCTACATTGTCTTAACGCACTGAGAAGAGGATGGTTTGAGTGGCCAAAAAATCTCCAAGGATCACAGCTGGAGAATTGCAGAAGTTAGTTGTGTCTTGGGGTCAGAAAGTCTCCAAAACTACAATCTGAATTCACCTACATCACCACAAGTTGTTTGGAAGGGTTTCAAGAAAAAAACCCTCTACTCTCATCCAAAAACAAACTCAAGCATCTTCAGTTTGCCAGACACTACTGGATCTTCAAATGGGATCGGGTTCTATGGTCAGATGAAACCAAAATAGAGTTTTTGGCAATAAACACCAGAGGTGGTTTTGGCACACACAGAGTGGTAGCCATATGGAAAAGTACCTCATAGCCACGGTTAAATATAGTGGAGGCTCTTTAATGTTTTGGGGCTGTTTTTCTGCCACAGGACCTGGACATTTTGTTAGGATACATGGCATCATGGACTCTATCAAATATCAACAGATATTAAATGAAAACCTGACTGCCTCTGCCAGAAAGCTTAAAATGGGCCGTGGTTGGATCTTCCAGCAGGACAATGATCCAAAACATCATCAAAATAACCACAAAAATGGTTTACTGACCACAAAATCAAGGTCCTGCCATGGCCATCCCAGTCCCCTGACTTGAAACCCATAGAAAACCTGTGGGGTGAACTGAAGAGGAAAGTCTACCAGCGTGGACCTTCAAATTTGAAGATTCTGTATGGAGGAATGGTCTCAGATCCCTTGCCATGTATTCTCCAACCCCATCAGGCATTATAGGAGAAGACTCAGAGCTGTTATCTTGGCAAAGGGAGGTAGCACAAAGTATTGACTAAAAGGGTGCCAATAATTGTGGTACACATATTTAACAAAGTGTGTTTTTTTTTTTTTTTTAATTTTACAAACCTGTGTTGTGTTTGCAATTGTTTGATATCCATGAGAGCAGATTTTATTATTATTTTATTTATTTATTTTAAAACATTTTTTTAAACCAAAGACCAAAGGTTAAATAAAGACAATTTCTTACAGATTTCTTTGCTCATATTTACCAAGGGTGCCAATATTAGTGGAGGGCACTGTAGCTGTGTGACATATGGATATGACAAAACCTTCAGGAAAATGTCAAGTAACCAGAACTACTTTTTACTGCATCACTCTAGTGGAATAAAACTCCAAAAGAACAGTTTTTGGAAGATTTTCTCTCACACGTCTCATATCTCAATCGTTGTTCTTCCTTTTTGAACGGAAATTTACATTTTATAGTTTAAAAAAATGTTTAACATTTTCATGTTCAGCTTTTCTTAATTTTTTTCTCAGTGCAGGGAAACATGACAAAATTCTTGTCTGTGGTAATCTCACACACACACACACAGACACTTTACAGATCTCACCTCGATCAGGATGATTTAAGATCATCAGCTTCCTGTGTGACTCTCTGATCTTGGTTTTGTTGGCCGTGGGACTGGAGAAGAAAGAAAAATTTTTTTTTTTAACATCACACAACTCATCTTACGTTCTCACATCACAATATAATAATGCTCTACAATACAATGCTGTTGAGTTCTGGATTCTGATTGGTCAGATGATGACCAGTGAAGTTATGGTTTCTATTCTATATGTAATCATTGATATTGGTGAGTTTTTCTATAAGGAGATATTTATTTAACATTTATCTCCAGTGTCAGCGCTTTGTAACAGTCAATGGTAACGCTGTAACTTTAAATTTCCCAACATCTTCAGGACAGAGGAGTTTACACTGTCTGGTTTCTCTGTAACATGACCAGCTGCGTTTAAAAACAAAAAATCTTATTAACTCCAAAAGAGAGAGAAGAAAGAGAGGCTGGCGAGGAAACGGCTGTTTATAGCTGTTATAATGGTGTTTAACATTAAATGTAACTGTAAATGGATAAAAAGTATGCCATTATTTAATTAATAATAAATTCTCACTGGAAAACTGCTGTAGTATAAGAGGAATAAAAGATTTGGGGATGTGCTGTTATAGGAAAACAATCAACTTCAGTGTGGTAACTTCATCACACCACCACATGGTTGATTAATGGACTAGAAGAGCACCACACACAGCGGTTTATTCCTTACAGATTGTATAACTGATGATCAGTACCTGATTCCTAGGATGAGAGACGCTTCTCTCTTCGTCATCTTGGGTTCGAATCCTCCTCTGTAATAACCGCTTCCAAACGTCTGTCAGAGAAAACATCACACTCATACATTTTCTTTTTCTTTGGATGCACAATTGTGCATAACAGAATATAATGTGTATGTGAGTGTGTGTGTGTGTATAAAGTGTATAAACTTGCTTACAGATTTAGGAAAAAGCATTAGAGCCTGCTTCACCTGGGGCTCCATCTGTTTCAGGGCCTGCATGGCATATCGACCTGTTCGAAGAGAAATAAAATTCAGCTTTTTTTCCACAAAGAAAAGAAAAAAACTGACTGATATTTGGAAAAAAAATTTCTGCTTGTTTAGAAAATATTTTTAGCAAATAATTGTGAATATTATTGAGGTATTCTGTAGAAAAAAAGTATGATTAAAAGTATTACTAAGCTGTAACAAACGGCTCTCAAAAGTATTGGTGCCCTACGCGTCCGGCTCTCAAAAGTATTGGCACGCTTAACTTCCGGATCTCGAAAGTCTCGGCGCCCTACGCGTCTGGCTCTCAAAAGTATTGGCACCCTTAGCTTCTGGATCTCAAACGTATTGGCTCCCTAAGCGTCCAGCTCTTGAAAGTATTGGCGCCCGATCCGAATTTTGCCACGGCAAGCACCACTCACATTTTCTTCAGGAAATGTACCATTCTAGTTGTGAATATTATTGAGGTATTCTGTAGAAAAAAAGTATGATTAAAAGTATTACTAAGCTGTAACAAAATAATATAAAAAAATTTAACCAGATTTCATAGACCTGACTTATTTATTTAAATGAAGGTGCACTAAGCCCCGCTTCCTCTCTATTTTCAGTAATAAATCATTTTTGGTTGCATAATCAATCAATTATTGGATAGAAATGTATTAAATGATTTACTTATTAATTATACATTTGTTGAAATTTACATGAAATATGATTGTGTATCATGAGACAAACTGACAGCAAAACAGTCGTGCCGCATTTAAAAAAAGGTAACTTTGATGAAACTTTTATTTAACATCAAAAATTATTTAGCACTGAAATTGAGGAAAAAAATTACTTTTGTGGAAAATGAAGAAAAAGCAAATTGGCTGCTTCCAATCAGAGTTAATTATTTATTAAACTGTTTGCCCATTTATACTGATGATATGCCATCAATATTATATAACTATAAAGCAAAGACGCTTTCAAAAATACATCATAAAAAATAGAAAAATACTATAAAGAGCATTACTATAACACTATAAACAGCAGTACACAGGAATACACACACACTCAAAAAATTAGAATATCATGGAAAAGTTATTTTTTTCCCATAATTTAATTCAAAAAGTGGAACTTTCATATATTCTATATTCATTAAACATAAAGTGAAATATTTCAAGCCTTTTTTTTTTTTAAATCTTGATTACGGCTTTCAGCTCATGGAACTCAAAAATCCAGTATGTTAAAATATTAGAATAAAATATTCTATTCAGAAATGTCGACCCTCTGAAAAGTATGTTAATTTATGCACTCAACAAATAATATTTATTTCCATATATAATTTCTATATAAAATTCTATATGAAATTTCTATATTCTATATAAAATTCCAATCATATTTATAAAGTCACTTCTAAAATCATTAATTATATATTATTTGCAAAATTTATAACATTATTTAACTTTTAATTTATTATTTAAATTGTACTACTGAATATAATACTGTATTAATTATAAGAATATATAATATATATTATAAGTTCATTGTGACAATTTACAATGATATCAATATTACAACATAATATCATATATAACTATTATATATAAGAATTTATTATTAGCTTTTAAAAATTCACTGCTTTGGTTGTTCAGTCTAACTGGGCTATAAATATAATGACCAACTGGATGATGATATTTTAACAACAATCAATTAATTTAATTTAGCTAGTAGTAGCGTGTGTGAATGTGTGCGTGTGTGTTACACTCCTTATCTTTATCCTTCACTCTTTATCACAGTGTGTGCACAGAGGAAAATTCACACTTTCCTTTAAAATTATGTGTTTACATTTTTTAGTTTATCAGTTCAAAAATCCTTCAAACCTGTGAATCCTGCTGCTGCGAGGGTGAGACCCACGGCCACCAGGGTGCTGGCCTGCAAATCACACACACAAAATAAGGCTAAATAACACAGAGAGAGAAATAAAATACATTTGCATAACATCGCACAGAAGACACAATAGTTTCCATCACTGGTATGAAAAATGAAAAACATGTAAAATCCCAAGTTTTCTAATATCAGCAGGAGGTTTTTCATATGAAGAAATGGACAATTATATCCAACCTCGATTTCAAAGATGTTGGAAGATCACCGGCAGGCAATATTGATTTTAACCCTTGTCCCTCACACACAGATTTCTCCAGATTCTCAAAATCTTTTGATGATACGTACTGTAGGTGGTGAGATATTCATAGTCTTCACAATATTTACGTTGAGGAAAATTATTATGAAATTGTTCCACAAATTGTAGATGCAGTTTTTCGCAGATTGGTGAACCTCTGCCCACCTTTACTTCTCAAAGACTCTGCGTCTCTAAGATACTCTTTTTATACCCAATCATGTTACTGACCTGTTGCCAATTAACCTCCAGCTGTTTCTTTTTAGTAACACTTACTTTTCCAGTCTTTTGTTGCCCCGTCCCAACTTTTTTGAGACATAAAAAAGGCATAAATAATTATGATGTTATCACACACCAGGGCTGAGTGATATGACAATATCAATATTGTGATAAATGATGTCACAAATATACTGGAATGAGATATCATGAATATTGTGATATTTTTTTTCTCATTCTTTTTTTAACAAACTGATTGGAAGCAGCTGATTTTATGTTCAAATGTAGTACTTCGTTTTAAAAACATTTTTAAGCCTTTATTATTGTTTGTTTACAAACAAAAACAAACAAATAATATATCTATATATAAAATGAAAAATACTTAAAACTGAGAATGCGTAAACATTTTAAAACATTTGTATATGCTTTTAACATTTTAATGATCAAAATGATTTGTTTGGTTTAATTAACTTAATGAATTAACCGTTTAATAAACTGTAACGAGGTTAAGTGTAGTTCAGGGACACGTTGCTCGGTTAATGAACGGTTATAATGTTAGCTCCATTTCTGTGACTTTTTCTGACTCGTAATATTACGGTTAATAATATCGATAAAAAGAGTACACACATTTAATACATACATCCATAAATAATTAAATATTTAGTTCGTTTAAAGGGAATTTGTTAGCTACTCGCTTAGCAACTCTGCTAATCATATATCCGTAACAGATAGGTATTAAAGTTCAGGTATCGACAGCATTAAATACAGTTAAGAACAAGTCATACCATTTTCCCCTAATAATGTCCTTTCAGTCCTCACGTCTTGAAGCATAACATTTATAATCTATTTTTCACACATCAATGTCAAAAAGTCATGTTCGTGTTTTGGTAAGAGGACTTCGAATCTGCCAAAAAATAAAAAAAAACAACCCAGGACGTAGTGTCGCAACGTTCAGTTCGTCGCAAAATTGAAGCCTGTAA